>NC_048574.1:82684413-82686913 GCF_013265735.2 Oncorhynchus mykiss
TATCATCTCCTACAGGGGTCAGAGGTCATTACACATACAGATGATGGGGATCCTGGACTGTTTAATCAGACCTATCATCTCCTACAGGGGTCAGAGGTCATTACACATACAGATGATGGGGATCCTGGACTGTTTAATCAGACCTATCATCTCCTACAGGGGTCAGAGGTCATTACACATACAGATGATGGGGATCCTGGACTGTTTAATCAGACCTATCATCTCCTACAGGGGTCAGAGGTCATTATAGATGGGGATCCTGGACTGTTTAATCAGACCTATCATCTCCTACAGGGGTCAGAGGTCATTACACATACAGATGATGGGGATCCTGGACTGTTTAATCAGACCTATCATCTCCTACAGGGGTCAGAGGTCATTACACATACAGATGATGGGGATCCTGGACTGTTTAATCAGACCTATCATCTCCTACAGGGGTCAGAGGTCATTACACATACAGATGATGGGGATCCTGGACTGTTTAATCAGACCTATCATCTCCTACAGGGGTCAGAGGTCATTACACATACAGATGATGGGGATCCTGGACTGTTTAATCAGACCTATCATCTCCTACAGGGGTCAGAGGTCATTACACATACAGATGATGGGGATCCTGGACTGTTTAATCAGACCTATCATCTCCTACAGGGGTCAGAGGTCATTACACATACAGATGATGGGGATCCTGGACTGTTTAATCAGACCTATCATCTCCTACAGGGGTCAGAGGTCATTATAGATGGGGATCCTGGACTATTTAATCAGACCTATCATCTCCTACAGGGGTCAGAGGTCATTATAGATGGGGATCCTGGACTGTTTAATCAGACCTATCATCTCCTACAGGGGTCAGAGGTCATTACACATACAGATGATGGGGATCCTGGACTGTTTAATCAGACCTATCATCTCCTACAGGGGTCAGAGGTCATTACACATACAGATGATGGGGATCCTGGACTGTTTAATCAGACCTATCATCTCCTACAGGGGTCAGAGGTCGTTACACATACAGATGATGGGGATCCTGGACTGTTTAATCAGACCTATCATCTCCTACAGGGGTCAGAGGTCGTTACACATACAGATGATGGGGATCCTGGACTGTTTAATCAGACCTATCATCTCCTACAGGGGTCAGAGGTCATTACACATACAGATGATGGGGATCCTGGACTGTTTAATCAGACCTATCATCTCCTACAGGGGTCAGAGGTCATTACACATACAGATGATGGGGATCCTGGACTGTTTAATCAGACCTATCATCTCCTACAGGGGTCAGAGGTCATTATAGATGGGGATCCTGGACTGTTTAATCAGACCTATCATCTCCTACAGGGGTCAGAGGTCATTATAGATGGGGATCCTGGACTGTTTAATCAGACCTATCATCTCCTACAGGGGTCAGAGGTCATTACACATACAGATGATGGGGATCCTGGACTGTTTAATCAGACCCATCATCTCCTACAGGGGTCAGAGGTCATTACACATACAGATGATGGGGATCCTGGACTGTTTAATCAGACCTATCATCTCCTACAGGGGTCAGAGGTCATTATAGATGGGGATCCTGGACTGTTTAATCAGACCTATCATCTCCTACAGGGGTCAGAGGTCATTATAGATGGGGATCCTGGACTATTTAATCAGACCTATCATCTCCTACAGGGGTCAGAGGTCATTACACATACAGATGATGGGGATCCTGGACTGTTTAATCAGACCTATCATCTCCTACAGGGGTCAGAGGTCATTACACATACAGATGATGGGGATCCTGGACTGTTTAATCAGACCTATCATCTCCTACAGGGGTCAGAGGTCGTTATAGATGGGGATCCTGGACTGTTTAATCAGACCTATCATCTCCTACAGGGGTCAGAGGTCATTATAGATGGGGATCCTGGACTGTTTAATCAGACCTATCATCTCCTACAGGGGTCAGAGGTCGTTATAGATGGGGATCCTGGACTATTTAATCAGACCTATCATCTCCTACAGGGGTCAGAGGTCATTATAGATGGGGATCCTGGACTGTTTAATCAGACCTATCATCTCCTACAGGGGTCAGAGGTCATTACACATACAGATGATGGGGATCCTGGACTGTTTAATCAGACCCATCATCTCCTACAGGGGTCAGAGGTCATTACACATACAGATGATGGGGATCCTGGACTGTTTAATCAGACCTATCATCTCCTACAGGGGTCAGAGGTCATTATAGATGGGGATCCTGGACTGTTTAATCAGACCTATCATCTCCTACAGGGGTCAGAGGTCATTATAGATGGGGATCCTGGACTATTTAATCAGACCTATCATCTCCTACAGGGGTCAGAGGTCATTACACATACAGATGATGGGGATCCTGGACTGTTTAATCAGACCTATCATCTCCTACAGGGGTCAGAGGTCATTACACATACAGATGATGGGGATCCTGGACTGTTTAATCAGACCTATCATCTCCTACAGGGGTCAGAGG
>NC_048574.1:82691913-82801913 GCF_013265735.2 Oncorhynchus mykiss
TAGTATTACATTAGTTATATTAGTAGTATTACATTAGTAATATTAGTAGTATTACATTAGTTATATTAGTAGTATTACATTAGTTATATTAGTAGTATTACATTAGTAGTATTACATTAGTTATATTAGTAGTATTACATTAGTAATATTAGTAGTATTACATTAGTAATATTAGTAGTATTACAGTAGTAATATTAGTACTAGTACATTAGTAATATTAGTAGTATTACATTAGTAATATTAGTAGTATTACATTAGTTATATTAGTAGTATTACATTAGTTATATTAGTAGTATTACATTAGTAGTATTACATTAGTTATATTAGTAGTATTACATTAGTAATATTAGTAGTATTACATTAGTTATATTAGTAGTATTACACCAGTTATAGTAGTATTACACCAGTTACATTAGTTATATTAGTAGTATTACATTAGTTATATTAGTAGTATTACATAGTTATATTACATTAGTAGTATTACACCAGTTATATTAGTAGTATTACACCAGTTATATTCGTAGTATTACACCAGTTATATTCGTAGTATTACACCAGTTATATTAGTAGTATTACACCAGTTATATTAGTAGTATTACACCAGTTATATTAGTAGTATTACACCAGTTATATTAGTAGTATTACACCAGTTATATTAGTAGTATTACACCAGTTATATTAGTAGTATTACACCAGTTACATTAGTAGTATTACACCAGTTATATTAGTAGTATTACACCAGTTATATTAGTAGTATTACACCAGTTACATTAGTAATATTACACCAGTTACATTAGTTATATTAGTAGTATTACACCAGTTACATTAGTAGTATTACATAGTTATATTACATTAGTAGTATTACATGTGTTATATTAGTAGTATTACATTAGTTATATTATTAGTAGTATTACATTAGTAATATTAGTAGTATTACATTAGTTATATTAGTAGTATTACACCAGTTATATTAGTAGTATTACACCAGTTATATTAGTAGTATTACACCAGTTATATTAGTAGTATTACACCAGTTATATTAGTAGTATTACACCAGTTACATTAGTAATATTACACCAGTTACATTAGTTATATTAGTAGTATTACACCAGTTACATTAGTAGTATTACATAGTTATATTACATTAGTAGTATTACATGTGTTATATTAGTAGTATTACATTAGTTATATTATTAGTAGTATTACATTAGTAATATTAGTAGTATTACATTAGTTATATTAGTAGTATTACATTAGTTATATTATTAGTAGTATTACATTAGTAATATTAGTAGTATTACACCAGTTACATTAGTAATATTAGTAGTATTACACCAGTTACATTAGTAGTATTACATAGTTATATTACATTAGTAGTATTACATTAGTTATATTATTAGTAGTATTACATTAGTAATATTATTAGTAGTATTACATTAGTAATATTATTAGTAGTATTACATTAGTAATATTATTAGTAGTATTACATTAGTTATATTATTAGTAGTATTACATTAGTAATATTAGTAGTATTACACCAGTTACATTAGTTATATTAGTAGTATTACATTAGTAATATTAGTAGTATTATATTAGTTATATTAGTAGTATTATATTAGTTATATTAGTAGTATTATATGAGTTATATTAGTAGTATTACCAGGTACTTTAGACCAGAGCCCAATGTTCCCCCTCACCTCTGCCTCGGCAGCAATCAGGTACTTGGACTTCTTCCCTGGTGTACTTCTGATGAGCTCCAACAGACCATCCTCATCCAGGATCTTTGTTCCAAACCCCTCCGCCTGGAGACAGAGGAGAGAGAGGAGAGAGAGGAGAGAGGAGCTATATTGAAAAAAAACTGAGGTCAAAGGGAGAGAACGAGAGAGAGAACGAGAGAGAGAGCGAACGAGAGAGAGAGAACGAGAGAGAGAGAGAACGAGAGAGAGAGAACGAGAGAGAACGAGAGAGAGAGAAAACGAGAGAGAGAGAAAACGAGAGAGAGAGAAAACGAGAGAGAGAGAAAACGAGAGAGAGAAAACGAGAGAGAAAACGAGAGAGAGAAAACGAGAGAGAACGAGAGAGAGAACGAGAGAGAGAACGAGAGAGAGAACGAGAGAGAGAAAACGAGAGAGAAAACGAGAGAGAAAACGAGAGAGAAAACGAGAGAGAAAACGAGAGAGAAAACGAGAGAGAGAAAACGAGAGAGAGAGAAAATGAGAGAAAACGAGAGAGAAAACGAGAGAGAGAACGAGAGAGAGAAAACGAGAGAGAGAGAAAACGAGAGAGAGAAAACGAGAGAGAGAAAACGAGAGAGAGAAAACGAGAGAGAGAAAACGAGAGAGAGAAAACGAGAGAGAGAAAACGAGAGAGAGAACGAGAGAGCGAAAACGAGAACGAGAGAACGAGAGAGAGAGATTGAAAGAGACAGAGAGAAAACGAGAGAGAGATTGAAAGAGACAGAGAGAAAACGAGAGAGAGATTGAAAGAGAGAGAGAAAACGAGAGAGAGATTGAAAGAGACAGAGAGAAAACGAGAGAGAGAGATTGAAAGAGACAGAGAGAAAACGAGAGAGATTGAAAGAGACAGAGAGAAAACGAGAGAGAGAGATTGAAAGAGACAGAGAGAGAACGAGAGAGAGAGATTGAAAGAGACAGAGAGAACGAGAGAGAGATTGAAAGAGACAGAGAGAACGAGAGAGAGAGATTGAAAGAGACAGAGAGAAAACGAGACAGAGATTGAAAGAGACAGAGAGAACGAGAGAGAGAGATTGAAAGAGACAGAGAGAGAACGAGAGAGAGATTGAAAGAGACAGAGAGAACGAGAGAGAGATTGAAAGAGACAGAGAGAACGAGAGAGAGATTGAAAGAGACAGAGAGAACGAGAGAGAGATTGAAAGAGACAGAGAGAACGAGAGAGAGATTGAAAGAGACAGAGAGAGAACGAGAGAGAGATTGAAAGAGAGAGAGAGAACGAGAGAGAGATTGAAAGAGACAGAGAGAAAACGAGAAGGAGAGAACGAGAGAGAGATTGAAAGAGACAGAGAGAGGTGAACCTTTTGTGCACCTTCTCAGTCTTGGCGACTCCTCCATCTCTGCCCATCACCAGGTATGTCGTCCTCTTACTGATGTTACCGGTCACCTTCCCTCCATAGCGCTCTATCAGGGACTTCGCATCCTCGCGTTCCATACTCTCCAACACACCAGAGATCACAAACACACCACCCTCCAGGCAGTTCTCTGCTCCCTGCACACACACAGGTTATACACACACACACACACACAAGTGTTATAGTGGTTACAGTGGGTATGTGTTTAGACCCCCCTGTGGGTATGTGTTTATACCCCCCTGTGGGTATGTGTTTAGATCCCAGTGGGTGTGTTTAGACACCAGTGGGTGTGTGTTTAGACCCCAGTGGGTATGTGTTTATACCCCCCTGTGGGTATGTGTTTATACCCCCCTGTGGGTATGTGTTTATACCCCCCTGTGGGTATGTGTTTATACCCCAGTGGGTATGTGTTTAGACCCCAGTGGGTATGTGTTTAGACCCCAGTGGGTATGTGTTTAGACCCCAGTGGGTATGTGTTTAGACCCCAGTGGGTATGTGTTTAGATCCCAGTGGGTATGTGTTTAGACCCCAGTGGGTATGTGTTTATACCCCAGTGGGTATGTGTTTATACCCCAGTGGGTATGTGTTTAGACCCCAGTGGGTATGTGTTTATACCCCAGTGGGTATGTGTTTATACCCCAGTGGGTATGTGTTTAGACCCCAGTGGGTATGTGTTTAGACCCCAGTGGGTATGTGTTTAGATCCCAGTGGGTATGTGTTTAGACCCCAGTGGGTATGTGTTTAGACCCCAGTGGGTATGTGTTTAGATCCCAGTGGGTATGTGTTTAGACACCAGTGGGTATGTGTTTATACCCCAGTGGGTATGTGTTTATACCCCCCTGTGGGTATGTGTTTATACCCCCCTGTGGGTATCTGTTTATACCCCCCTGTGGGTGTGTGTTTATACCCCCCTGTGGGTGTGTGTTTAGACCCCAGTGGGTATGTGTGTATACCCCCCTGTGGGTGTGTGTTTATACCCCCCTGTGGGTGTGTGTTTATACCCCCCTGTGGGTGTGTGTTTATACCCCCCTGTGGGTGTGTGTTTATACCCCCCTGTGGGTGTGTGTTTATACCCCCCTGTGGGTGTGTGTTTATACCCCCCTGTGGGTGTGTGTTTAGACCCCAGTGGGTATGTGTTTAGACCCCAGTGGGTATGTGTTTATACCCCTGTGGGTATGTGTTTATACCCCCCTGTGGGTATGTGTTTATACCCCCCTGTGGGTATGTGTTTATACCCCCCTGTGGGTGTGTGTTTATACCCCCCTGTGGGTGTGTGTTTATACCCCCCTGTGGGTGTGTGTTTATACCCCCCTGTGGGTGTGTGTTTAGACCCCAGTGGGTGTGTGTTTATACCCCCCTGTGGGTGTGTGTTTATACCCCCCTGCGGGTGTGTGTTTATACCCCCCTGTGGGTGTGTGTTTATACCCCCCTGTGGGTGTGTGTTTATACCCCCCTGTGGGTGTGTGTTTATACCCCCCTGTGGGTGTGTGTTTATACCCCCCTGTGGGTATGTGTTTATACCCCCCTGTGGGTATGTGTTTAGATCCCAGTGGGTATGTGTTTATACCCCCCTGTGGGTATGTGTTTATAGATCCCAGTGGGTATGTGTTTAGATCCCAGTGGGTATGTGTTTATACCCCCCTGTGGGTATGTGTTTATACCCCCCTGTGGGTATGTGTTTATACCCCCCTGTGGGTATGTGTTTAGATCCCAGTGGGTATGTGTTTATACCCCCTGTGGGTATGTGTTTATAGATCCCAGTGGGTGTGTGTTTAGATCCCAGTGGGTATGTGTTTAGATCCCAGTGGGTATGTGTTTATACCCCCCTGTGGGTATGTGTTTATACCCCCCTGTGGGTATGTGTTTAGATCCCAGTGGGTATGTGTTTATACCCCAGTGGGTATGTGTTTAGACCCCAGTGGGTATGGGTTTAGACCCCAGTGGGTATGTGTTTATACCCCCCTGTGGGTATGTGTTTATAGATCCCAGTGGGTGTGTGTTTAGATCCCAGTGGGTATGTGTTTAGATCCCAGTGGGTATGGGTTTAGACCCCAGTGGGTATGGGTTTAGACCCCAGTGGGTATGGGTTTAGATCCCAGGGCTGTGTGTTTGTCTTACAGTGGGTATGTGTTTAGATCCCAGGGCTGTGTGTTTGTCTTACAGTGGGTATGTGTTTAGATCCCAGGACTGTGTGTTTGTCTTACAGTGGTATGTGTTTAGATCCCAGGGCTGTGTGTTTGTCTTACAGTGGGTATGGGTTTAGATCCCAGGGCTGTGTGTTTGTCTTACAGTGGGTATGGGTTTAGATCCCAGGGCTCTGGGTCCGTCTCGGTTCAGGAAACTACGGAAGGCTGAGGAGTTCCCTCGCTTCTTCTCTGATTCCTCTGGACTGGTACTCTGGACACACACACACACGGTTACACAGAGTCACAGTTACACACAGTCACAGTCAGGAAGTCAGTCACACAGTCACAGAGTCACAGTTACACACAGTCACAGTCAGGAAGTCACAGTCACACAGTCACACAGTCACACAGTCAGGAAGTCACAGTCACAGAGTCACTCACAGTCACAGTTTTGGGTTATTTTCTTTAGACGATAACTGTTGATGTAAAACGTTTCACCTCTTTCTTGGGGGAGGTTTTAAGAGTCGTGGGTGTGGTCACCATGGTTACACTTCCTGTTTTGAGCTTGGACTTCCTGTCTGTGCTCGAAGGGGTTAGGAACTCCTTTTTGGGAGAGACGGACGCGTTGATACTCAGATTTGTCTTGCCTCCTCCGTCCTCTTCCTCCTCCCTTTTCTTCATCATGGACAGTTTGGAACTGGTCTTAACAAGAGGGGGGACCTTTTTAGGGGACGGACCGATCACGTCCTGGTTGTGATCCCGCCCATTGGACTGTGATTGGCTGGCAGTGCTGCTGTGGGAGGAGTTAGCGCTGCTTTTGTTGGCTGACATGGCAGACCCCAGATCCTCACCAGAGTATTTACGAGCCTGGATACACACACACACACACACACACACACATATATATAAATATATATAGAGACATGTTGAATCTTTCAGAGAGAGACAGAGAGAGTTTGTAGTGTGTGTGTGTGTGTGTGTGTACTCTTCACCTTTTTGGCGTGTGGTTGTTGGTCCAACATGGCCAGCGTCTTGGCAAACTCCTCGTCCTCGTGGACCTGCCTCTCCAACTCCATGTCCTCGTCCATCTGTAGCTGCTGGGCGATGACCTCATCAGTCAGCGACTCATCAGGGTCCTGAGAGAGCTGGACAAACAACACACAGTGGTCAACAACGACAACCAGTCGACTAGTCAGACTACACCTGGGTCTCATCAACAACAGCTAGTCAGACTACACACTAGACCTGGGTCTCATCAACAACAACTAGTCAGACTACACACTAGACCTGGGCCTCATCAACAACAACTAGTCAGACTACACACTAGACCTGGGTCTCATCAACAACAACTAGTCAGACTACACACTAGACCTGGGCCTCATCAACAACAACTAGTCAACTAGTCAGACTACACACTAGCCCTGGGTACTGAGAAGGCTGGAGGGAGAGTAGAGAGAGAGTTTTCCTCACAGTTTTCCTCTTGGTACTGGCCACCAGTTTCCTGTCCGAGCGCTGCACACTCCCACTGCCAAAGTAGTCCAGGACAGAGGTGGGGGTGCGTTTGGTCTGCGGGGGCGCTGATTTAGGGGTGACGGGGGCTGGAGGAGACTTCTTCATCCCTCCTTTCCCTGTGGCGGGAACAAGGGTGGGTTTCGGGGGGGACCTGTGGATCTCTTTGGTCCTGGGGCGGGCCTTCCTGGTTTGGGCACTCCATTACCCTGGGGCTTAGCCTGGGACTTCTTCAGAGACAGGAAGTTATCGCTGTCTGAATCTACAGAGGGGAGGAGAGAGGGGGGGGGGGGGGGGGGGGGGGGGGGGGGGGGGGGGGGGGGGGGGGGGGGGGGGGGGGGGGGGGGGGGGGGGGGGGGGGGGGGGGGGGGGGGGGGGGGGGGGGGGGGGGGGGGGGGGGGAGAGAGAAAGAGAGAGACAGAAAGAGAGAGACAGAGAGAGAGAAAGAGACAGAGAGAGAGAAAGAGAGAGAGAGAGAGAGAGAGAAAGAGACAGAGAGAGAGAAAGAGAGAGAGACAGAGAGAGAGAAAGAGAGAGAGACAGAGAGACAGAGAGAGAGACAGAGAGAGAGAGAAAGAGAGAGAGAGAGAGAGAGAGAGAGAGAGACAGAGAGAGAGACAGAGGCAGAGAGAGGCAGAGAAACAGGAGGGAAAATAAATAGAGTCTGTCAGGATGATTCATATTCTGATCTGTTACTAGAGTCTGTCAGGATGATTCATATTCTGATCTGTTACTAGAGTCTGTCAGGATGATTCATATTCTGATCTGTTACTAGAGTCTGTCAGGATGATTCATATTCTGATACGTTACTAGAGTCTGTCAGGATGATTCATATTCTGATACGTTACTAGAGTCTGTCAGGATGATTCATATTCTGATCTGTTACTAGAGTCTGTCAGGATGATTCATATTCTGATCTGTTACTAGAGTCTGTCAGGATGATTCATATTCTGATCTGTTACTAGAGTCTGTCAGGATGATTCATATTCTGATCTGTTACTAGAGTCTGTCAGGATGATTCATATTCTGATCTGTTACTAGAGTCTGTCAGGATGATTCATATTCTGATACGTTACTAGAGTCTGTCAGGATGATTCATATTCTGATACGTTACTAGAGTCTGTCAGGATGATTCATATTCTGATCTGTTACTAGAGTCTGTCAGGATGATTCATATTCTGATCTGTTACTAGAGTCTGTCAGGATGATTCATATTCTGATACGTTACTAGAGTCTGTCAGGATGATTCATATTCTGATCTGTTACTAGAGTCTGTCAGGATGATTCATATTCTGATCTGTTACTAGAGTCTGTCAGGATGATTCATATTCTGATACGTTACTAGAGTCTGTCAGGATGATTCATATTCTGATACGTTACTAGAGTCTGTCAGGATGATTCATATTCTGATACGTTACTAGAGTCTGTCAGGATGATTCATATTCTGATACACGTTACTAGAGTCTGTCAGGATGATTCATATTCTCCCGTTTAGTTCTGGTATTCTGCCGTTATTTCCGGTACGTCCCGGTATTCTCCCGTTATGGAGTCTCGTCTGTCTCACCTGTCTCAGAGACGTACTGCACAGGGTCTTTCTTGGCAGGAGGAAGAGGAGCCGGAGGAAGAGGAGGGTTTGGTTTCTGGGCCTTCTGCTTCACTACCTCCTCCTCAGAGTCTACAGGAGGGAGTGGGGGGGAAAGGGAGGGAGGTGGCGAGGGAGGGAGGGAGGGAGGGAGGGGGGGGGGGGGAGAGGGAGGGGGGGGGGGGGGAGAGGGGAGGAGAGAGGGAGGGGGAAAGGGAGAGAGGGAAGTAGGGGGAGAGGGAGGGAGGGAGGTAGGGGGAGAGGGAGGGAGGGAGGGAGGGAGGGAGGGAGGGAGGGAGGGAGGGAGGGAGGGAGGGAGGGAGGGAGGGAGGGAGGGAGGGAGAGAGGGAGAGAGGGGAGGATGTTTGGTGATGACAACAACAAAAATAGCCAAGTGACTAACTTAACCATTACCTTGTGTTGTAGACATGAGACCAGACACAAGCAGCTGGTTAGTGGCTGGAGTGAACAACAGGAAACCCTCCTTAAGACTCGGGAGGAAACCCTCCTTAACCTCGGGAGGAAACCCTCCTTAACCTCGGGAGGAAACCCTCCTTAACCTCGGGAGGAAACCCTCCTTAACTTTAGACTCGACGGACTCTTACAAAGAAGTAATTAGTTTCAGAAACCCCCCTGCAGGATGACCCCCATATTCTAAGATAACAGCCAGAGAAGGTGTTGTTTTTTCCCAGAAACCCCCTGCGGATGACCCCCATATTCTAAGATAACAGCCAGAGAAGGTGTTGTTTTTCCCCAGAAACCCCACTGCAGGATGACCCCCATATTCTAAGATAACAGCCAGAGAAGGTGTTGTTTTTTCCCCCGAAGTCATCATTATTACCTGACTCAATGACCATTAAATGGCCCAGAGGTTCATTCATAATTATTACCTGACACAATGACCATTAAATGGCCCACATAGGGAAAGTCATCATTATTACCTGACTCAATGACCATTAAATGGCCCAGAGAGGAGCAGTCATCATTATTACCTGACTCAATGACCATTAAATGGCCCACAGGTTCAGTCATCATTATTACCTGACTCAATGACCATTAAATGGCCCAGAGGTCCAGTCATCATTATTACCAGCCAGAGGTTCAGTCATCATTATTACCAGTCAGAGGTTCAGTCATCATTATTACCTGACTCAATGACCATTAAAATGGCCCACAGAGGGGCAGTCATCATTATTACCTGACTCAATGACCATTAAATGGCCCAGAGGTCCAGTCATCATTATTACCAGTCAGAGGTTCAGTCATCATTATTACCTGACTCAATGACCATTAAATGGCCCACAGAGGGGCAATCATCATTATTACCAGTCAGAGGTTCAGTCATCATTATTACCAGTCAGAGGTTCAGTCATCATTATTACCAGTCAGAGGGGCAGTCATCATTATTACCTGACTCAATGACCATTAAATGGCCCAGAGGTCCAGTCATCATTATTACCAGCCAGAGGTTCAGTCATCATTATTACCTGACTCAATGACCATTAAATGGCCCAGAGGTTCAGTCATCATTATTACCAGTCAGAGGTCCAGTCATCATTATTACCTGACTCAATGACCACTAAATGGCCAGAGGTCCAGTCATCATTATTACCTGACTCAATGACCATTAAATGGCCAGAGGTCCAGTCATCATTATTACCTGACTCAATGACCATTAAATGGCCAGAGGTCCAGTCATCATTATTACCAGTCAGAGGTTCAGTCATCATTATTACCTGACTCAATGACCATTAAATGGCCCAGAGGGACAGTCATCATTATTACCAGCCAGAAGGGCAGTCATCATTATTACCAGTCAGAGGTTCAGTCATCATTATTACCAGTCAGAGGTCCAGTCATCATTATTACCAGTCAGAGGTCCAGTCATCATTATTACCAGTCAGAGGGACAGTCATCATTATTACCAGTCAGAGGTCCAGTCATCATTATTACCAGTCAGAGGGACAGTCATCATTATTACCAGCCAGAGGTCCAGTCATCATTATTACCAGTCAGAGGTCCAGTCATCATTATTACCAGTCAGAGGTCCAGTCATCATTATTACCAGTCAGAGGTCCAGTCATCATTATTACCAGCCAGAGGTCCAGTCATCATTATTACCAGCCAGAGGTCCAGTCATCATTATTACCAGTCAGAGGGGCAGTCATCATTATTACCAGTCAGAGGTTCAGTCATCATTATTACCAGTCAGAGGTTCAGTCATCATTATTACCAGCCAGAGGGGCAGTTATCATTATTACCAGTCAGAGGTCCAGTCATCATTATTACCAGTCAGAGGTTCAGTCATCATTATTACCAGTCAGAGGGACAGTCATCATTATTACCAGTCAGAGGTTCAGTCATCATTATTACCAGCCAGAGGTCCAGTCATCATTATTACCAGCCAGAGGTCCAGTCATCATTATTACCAGCCAGAGGTCCAGTCATCATTATTACCAGCCAGAGGTCCAGTCATCATTATTACCAGCCAGAGGTCCAGTCATCATTATTACCAGTCAGAGGTCCAGTCATCATTATTACCAGCCAGAGGGACAGTCATCATTATTACCAGCCAGAGGTCCAGTCATCATTATTACCAGCCAGAGGTCCAGTCATCATTATTACCAGCCAGAGGTCCAGTCATCATTATTACCTGTCAGAGGTTCAGTCATCATTATTACCAGTCAGAGGTCCAGTCATCATTATTACCTGTCAGAGGTTCAGTCATCATTATTACCAGTCAGAGGTCCAGTCATCATTTTTACCAGCCAGAGGTCCAGTCATCATTATTACCAGCCAGAGGTCCAGTCATCATTATTACCAGTCAGAGGTCCAGTCATCATTATTACCAGTCAGAGGTTCAGTCATCATTATTACCAGCCAGAGGGGCAGTCATCATTATTACCAGTCAGAGGTTCAGTCATCATTATTACCAGTCAGAGGGGCAGTCATCATTATTACCAGTCAGAGGGGCAGTCATCATTATTACCAGTCAGAGGTTCAGTCATCATTATTACCAGTCAGAGGTCCAGTCATCATTATTACCAGCCAGAGGTCCAGTCATCATTATTACCAGTCAGAGGTTCAGTCATCATTATTACCAGCCAGAGGTCCAGTCATCATTATTACCAGCCAGAGGGGCAGTCATCATTATTACCAGTCAGAGGTTCAGTCATCATTATTACCAGCCAGAGGGGCAGTCATCATTATTACCAGCCAGAGGGGCAGTCATCATTATTACCAGTCAGAGGTTCAGTCATCATTATTACCAGTCAGAGGTCCAGTCATCATTATTACCAGTCAGAGGTCCAGTCATCATTATTACCAGCCAGAGGTCCAGTCATCATTATTACCAGTCAGAGGTCCAGTCATCATTATTACCAGTCAGAGGTCCAGTCATCATTATTACCAGTCAGAGGTTCAGTCATCATTATTACCAGTCAGAGGTTCAGTCATCATTATTACCAGTCAGAGGTTCAGTCATCATTATTACCAGTCAGAGGGACAGTCATCATTATTACCAGTCAGAGGTCCAGTCATCATTATTACCAGCCAGAGGTCCAGTCATCATTATTACCAGTCAGAGGTTCAGTCATCATTATTACCAGTCAGAGGTTCAGTCATCATTATTACCAGTCAGAGGTTCAGTCATCATTATTACCAGTCAGAGGTTCAGTCATCATTATTACCAGTTAGAGGTTCAGTCATCATTATTACCAGTCAGAGGTCCAGTCGTCGTTATTACCAGTCAGAGGTTCAGTCATCATTATTACCAGTCAGAGGGGCAGTCATCATTATTACCAGTCAGAGGTTCAGTCATCATTATTACCAGTCAGAGGGGCAGTCATCATTATTACCAGTCAGAGGGGCAGTCATCATTATTACCTGACTCAATGACCATTAAATGGCCCAGAGGTCCAGTCATCATTATTACCAGCCAGAGGTTCAGTCATCATTATTACCAGTCAGAGGTCCAGTCATCATTATTACCAGTCAGAGGTTCAGTCATCATTATTACCAGTCAGAGGTCCAGTCATCATTATTACCAGCCAGAGGTTCAGTCATCATTATTACCAGTCAGAGGGGCAGTCATCATTATTACCAGTCAGAGGTTGAGTCATCATTATTACCAGTCAGAGGTTCAGTCATCATTATTACCAGTCAGAGGTTCAGTCATCATTATTACCAGTCAGAGGTTCAGTCATCATTATTACCAGTCAGAGGTTCAGTCATCATTATTACCAGTCAGAGGTTCAGTCATCATTATTACCAGTCAGAGGTTCAGTCATCATTATTACCAGTCAGAGGTTCAGTCATCATTATTACCAGTCAGAGGTTCAGTCATCATTATTACCAGTCAGAGGTTCAGTCATCATTATTACCAGTCAGAGGTTCAGTCATCATTATTACCAGTCAGAGGTTCAGTCATCATTATTACCAGTCAGAGGTTCAGTCATCATTATTACCAGCCAGAGGGGCAGTCATCATTATTACCAGTCAGAGGTTCAGTCATCATTATTACCAGCCAGAGGTCCAGTCATCATTATTACCAGCCAGAGGTCCAGTCATCATTATTACCAGTCAGGGGGGCAGTCATCATTATTACCAGCCAGAGGTTCAGTCATCATTATTACCAGTCAGAGGTCCAGTCATCATTATTACCAGCCAGAGGTTCAGTCATCATTATTACCAGTCAGAGGTTCAGTCATCATTATTACCAGCCAGAGGTTCAGTCATCATTATTACCAGTCAGAGGTTCAGTCATCATTATTACCAGTCAGAGGGGCAGTCATCATTATTACCAGTCAGGGGTTCAGTCATCATTATTACCAGTCAGAGGGGCAGTCATCATTATTACCAGCCAGAGGTTCAGTCATCATTATTACCAGCCAGAGGGGCAGTCATCATTATTACCAGTCAGAGGGGCAGTCATCATTATTACCAGTCAGAGGTTCAGTCATCATTATTACCAGTCAGAGGTTCAGTCATCATTATTACCAGCCAGAGGGGCAGTCATCATTATTACCAGCCAGAGGGGCAGTCATCATTATTACCAGTCAGAGGTTCAGTCATCATTATTACCAGTCAGAGGTCCAGGCATCATTATTACCAGCCAGAGGTTCAGTCATCATTATTACCAGCCAGAGGTTCAGTCATCATTATTACCAGCCAGAGGGGCAGTCATCATTATTACCAGTCAGAGGTTCAGTCATCATTATTACCAGTCAGAGGTTCAGTCATCATTATTACCAGTCAGAGGTTCAGTCATCATTATTACCAGCCAGAGGTTCAGTCATCATTATTACCAGTCAGAGGTCCAGTCATCATTATTACCAGCCAGAGGGGCAGTCATCATTATTACCAGTCAGAGGTTCAGTCATCATTATTACCAGCCAGAGGGGCAGTCATCATTATTACCAGTCAGAGGTTCAGTCATCATTATTACCAGCCAGAGGTTCAGTCATCATTATTACCAGCCAGAGGGGCAGTCATCATTATTACCAGTCAGAGGTCCAGTCATCATTATTACCAGTCAGAGGGGCAGTCATCATTATTACCAGTCAGAGGTTCAGTCATCATTATTACCAGTCAGAGGTCCAGTCATCATTATTACCAGTCAGAGGTCCAGTCATCATTATTACCAGCCAGAGGTCCAGTCATCATTATTACCAGTCAGAGGTTCAGTCATCATTATTACCAGTCAGAGGTTCAGTCATCATTATTACCAGCCAGAGGTTCAGTCATCATTATTACCAGTCAGAGGTTCAGTCATCATTATTACCAGTCAGAGGTTCAGTCATCATTATTACCAGTCAGAGGTTCAGTCATCATTATTACCAGTCAGAGGGGCAGTCATCATTATTACCAGTCAGAGGTTCAGTCATCATTATTACCAGTCAGAGGTTCAGTCATCATTATTACCAGTCAGAGGTTCAGTCATCATTATTACCAGTCAGAGGTCCAGTCATCATTATTACCAGTCAGAGGGGCAGTTATCATTATTACCAGCCAGAGGTTCAGTCATCATTATTACCAGTCAGAGGTCCAGTCATCATTATTACCAGCCAGAGGTCCAGTCATCATTATTACCAGCCAGAGGTCCAGTCATCATTATTACCAGTCAGAGGTCCAGTCATCATTATTACCAGTCAGAGGTTCAGTCATCATTATTACCAGTCAGAGGTCCAGTCATCATTATTACCAGTCAGAGGTTCAGTCATCATTATTACCAGCCAGAGGTCCAGTCATCATTATTACCAGTCAGAGGTCCAGTCATCATTATTACCAGTCAGAGGTCCAGTCATCATTATTACCAGTCAGAGGTCCAGTCATCATTATTACCAGTCAGAGGGGCAGTCATCATTATTACCTGTCAGAGGTTCAGTCATCATTATTACCAGCCAGAGGTTCAGTCATCATTATTACCAGTCAGGGGGGCAGTCATCATTATTACCAGTCAGAGGGGCAGTCATCATTATTACCAGTCAGGGGGGCAGTCATCATTATTACCAGTCAGGGGGGCAGTCGTCATTATTACCAGTCAGGGGGGCAGTCATCATTATTACCAGCCAGAGGTTCAGTCATCATTATTACCAGTCAGGGGGGCAGTCATCATTATTACCAGCCAGAGGTTCAGTCATCATTATTACCAGTCAGAGGTCCAGTCATCATTATTACCAGCCAGAGGTTCAGTCATCATTATTACCAGTCAGAGGTTCAGTCATCATTATTACCAGCCAGAGGTTCAGTCGTCATTATTACCAGTCAGGGGGGCAGTCATCATTATTACCAGCCAGAGGTTCAGTCATCATTATTACCAGTCAGAGGTCCAGTCATCATTATTACCAGCCAGAGGTTCAGTCATCATTATTACCAGTCAGAGGTTCAGTCATCATTATTACCAGTCAGAGGTCCAGACATCATTATTACCAGCCAGAGGTTCAGTCATCATTATTACCAGCCAGAGGGGCAGTCATCATTATTACCAGTCAGAGGGGCAGTCATCATTATTACCAGTCAGAGGGGCAGTCATCATTATTACCAGTCAGAGGTTCAGTCATCATTATTACCAGTCAGAGGTCCAGTCATCATTATTACCAGCCAGAGGTCCAGTCATCATTATTACCAGCCAGAGGGGCAGTCATCATTATTACCAGTCAGAGGGGCAGTCATCATTATTACCAGTCAGAGGTCCAGTCATCATTATTACCAGTCAGAGGTCCAGTCATCATTATTACCAGCCAGAGGTTCAGTCATCAGTATTACCAGTCAGAGGTCCAGTCATCATTATTACCAGCCAGAGGTTCAGTCGTCATTATTACCAGTCAGAGGTTCAGTCATCATTATTACCAGTCAGAGGTCCAGTCATCATTATTACCAGCCAGAGGTTCAGTCATCATTATTACCAGTCAGAGGGGCAGTCATCATTATTACCAGTCAGAGGTTCAGTCATCATTATTACCAGTCAGAGGTCCAGTCATCATTATTACCAGTCAGAGGTTCAGTCATCATTATTACCAGTCAGAGGTTCAGTCATCATTATTACCAGTCAGAGGTTCAGTCATCATTATTACCAGTCAGAGGTCCAGGCATCATTATTACCAGCCAGAGGTTCAGTCATCATTATTACCAGTCAGAGGTCCAGTCATCATTATTACCAGTCAGAGGTTCAGTCATCATTATTACCAGTCAGAGGTCCAGTCATCATTATTACCAGTCAGAGGTCCAGTCATCATTATTACCAGTCAGAGGTCCAGTCATCATTATTACCAGTCAGAGGTTCAGTTATCATTATTACCAGTCAGAGGTTCAGTCATCATTATTACCAGTCAGAGGTCCAGTCATCATTATTACCAGTCAGAGGTTCAGTCATCATTATTACCAGTCAGAGGTTCAGTCATCATTATTACCAGTCAGAGGTCCAGTCATCATTATTACCAGCCAGAGGTCCAGTCATCATTATTACCAGTCAGAGGTCCAGTCATCATTATTACCAGCCAGAGGTCCAGTCATCATTATTACCAGTCAGAGGTCCAGTCATCATTATTACCAGTCAGAGGTTCAGTCATCATTATTACCAGTCAGAGGGGCAGTCATCATTATTACCAGTCAGAGGTTCAGTCATCATTATTACCAGTCAGAGGTCCAGTCATCATTATTACCAGTCAGAGGTCCAGTCATCATTATTACCAGTCAGAGGGGCAGTCATCATTATTACCAGTCAGAGGTCCAGTCATCATTATTACCAGTCAGAGGTTCAGTCATCATTATTACCAGTCAGAGGGGCAGTCATCATTATTACCAGTCAGAGGTTCAGTCATCATTATTACCAGTCAGAGGTCCAGTCATCATTATTACCAGTCAGAGGTCCAGTCATCATTATTACCAGTCAGAGGGGCAGTCATCATTATTACCAGTCAGAGGTCCAGTCATCATTATTACCAGTCAGAGGTTCAGTCATCATTATTACCAGTCAGAGGTTCAGTCATCATTATTACCAGCCAGAGGTTCAGTCATCATTATTACCAGCCAGAGGGGCAGTCATCATTATTACCAGTCAGAGGTTCAGTCATCATTATTACCAGTCAGAGGTTCAGTCATCATTATTACCAGTCAGAGGTTCAGTCATCATTATTACCAGTCAGAGGTTCAGTCATCATTATTACCAGTCAGAGGTCCAGTCATCATTATTACCAGCCAGAGGTTCAGTCATCATTATTACCAGTCAGAGGTTCAGTCATCATTATTACCAGTCAGAGGTCCAGTCATCATTATTACCAGTCAGAGGTTCAGTCATCATTATTACCAGTCAGAGGTTCAGTCATCATTATTACCAGTCAGAGGGGCAGTCATCATTATTACCAGTCAGAGGTCCAGTCATCATTATTACCAGTCAGAGGTCCAGTCATCATTATTACCAGCCAGAGGTCCAGTCATCATTATTACCAGTCAGAGGTCCAGTCATCATTATTACCAGTCAGAGGTCCAGTCATCATTATTACCAGTCAGAGGTCCAGTCATCATTATTACCAGTCAGAGGTCCAGTCATCATTATTACCTGACTCAATGACAGCACGCCTCTTTCTCTTTTTATCATTGTCCTTCTTCTTCTTCTTCTCCACCTTGGGGCTGGTGATCTGGAACACATCATCATCATCATCCTCCTCCTCACCACCATCATTATTATCATCATCAGCTTCCTCACCACCATCATCATCATCCTCACCACCATCATCATCATCATCATCCTCACCACCATCATCATCATCCTCACCACCATCATCATCATCATCCTCACCACCATCATCATCATCATCCTCACCACCATCATCATCATCATCCTCACCACCATCATCATCATCATCATCCTCACCACCATCATCATCATCATCCTCACCACCATCATCATCATCCTCACCACCATCATCATCATCCTCACCACCATCATCATCATCCTCACCACCATCATCATCATCCTCACCACCATCATCATCATCCTCACCACCATCATCATTCTCCTCACCATCTTCCACATCATCACCACCATCATCATCATCCTCACCACCATCATCATCATCCTCACCACCATCATCATTCTCCTCACCATCTTCCACATCATCACCACCATCACCATCTTCCACATCATCACCATCGTCCTCATCATCACCACCATCACCATCTTCATCATCATCATCCTGTTCACCACCACGGTCATTATAATCATAGTCGTGAGCTTAGCAGTGTGGTTGGGGTTAAGAAATTGTAGAAATTGGCGGGATATAGCACTTTGTGGCTATGGAAGCTAGCGCCGACCAGTTCACTGACTAGAGACTCTGGTTTATATTAATACCTTGGTGGTCGACCAGTTCACTGACTAGAGACTCTGGTTTATATTAATAAATACCTTGGTGGTCGACCAGTTCACTGACTAGAGACTCTGGTTTATATTAATACCTTGGTGGTCGACCAGTTCACTGACTAGAGACTCTGGTTTATAATAATACCTTGGTGGTCGACCAGTTCACTGACTAGAGACTCTGGTTTATAATAAATACCTTGGTGGTCGACCAGTTCACTGACTAGAGACTCTGGTTTATAATAATACCTTGGTGGTCGACCAGTTCACTGACTAGAGACTCTGGTTTATATTAATAAATACCTTGGTGGTCGACCAGTTCACTGACTAGAGACTCTGGTTTATAATAATACCTTGGTGGTCGACCAGTTCACTGACTAGAGACTCTGGTTTATAATAATACCTTGGTGGTCGACCAGTTCACTGACTAGAGACTCTGGTTTATAATAATACCTTGGTGGTCGACCAGTTCACTGACTAGAGACTCTGGTTTATAATAATACCTTGGTGGTCGACCAGTTCACTGACTAGAGACTCTGGTTTATAATAATACCTTGGTGGTCGACCAGTTCACTGACTAGAGACTCTGGTTTATATTAATAAATACCTTGGTGGTCGACCAGTTCACTGACTAGAGACTCTGGTTTATAATAATACCTTGGTGGTCGACCAGTTCACTGACTAGAGACTCTGGTTTATAATAATACCTTGGTGGTCGACCAGTTCACTGACTAGAGACTCTGGTTTATATTAATACCTTGGTGGTAGACCAGTTCACTGACTAGAGACTCTGGTTTATAATAATACCTTGGTGGTCGACCAGTTCACTGACTAGAGACTCTGGTTTATAATAATACCTTGGTGGTCGACCAGTTCACTGACTAGAGACTCTGGTTTATAATAATACCTTGGTGGTCGACCAGTTCACTGACTAGAGACTCTGGTTTATAATAATACCTTGGTGGTCGACCAGTTCACTGACTAGAGACTCTGGTTTATAATAATACCTTGGTGGTCGACCAGTTCACTGACTAGAGACTCTGGTTTATAATAATACCTTGGTGGTCGACCAGTTCACTGACTAGAGACTCTGGTTTATAATAATACCTTGGTGGTCGACCAGTTCACTGACTAGAGACTCTGGTTTATAATAATACCTTGGTGGTCGACCAGTTCACTGACTAGAGACTCTGGTTTATATTAATACCTTGGTGGTCGACCAGTTCACTGACTAGAGACTCTGGTTTATAATAATACCTTGGTGGTCGACCAGTTCACTGACTAGAGACTCTGGTTTATAATAAATACCTTGGTGGTCGACCAGTTCACTGACTAGAGACTCTGGTTTATATTAATACCTTGGTGGTCGACCAGTTCACTGACTAGAGACTCTGGTTTATAATAATACCTTGGTGGTCGACCAGTTCACTGACTAGAGACTCTGGTTTATAATAATACCTTGGTGGTCGACCAGTTCACTGACTAGAGACTCTGGTTTATAATAATACCTTGGTGGTCGACCAGTTCACTGACTAGAGACTCTGGTTTATAATAAATACCTTGGTGGTCGACCAGTTCACTGACTAGAGACTCTGGTTTATATTAATACCTTGGTGGTCGACCAGTTCACTGACTAGAGACTCTGGTTTATAATAATACCTTGGTGGTCGACCAGTTCACTGACTAGAGACTCTGGTTTATATTAATACCTTGGTGGTCGACCAGTTCACTGACTAGAGACTCTGGTTTATATTAATACCTTGGTGGTCGACCAGTTCACTGACTAGAGACTCTGGTTTATATTAATACCTTGGTGGTCGACCAGTTCACTGACTAGAGACTCTGGTTTATATTAATACCTTGGTGGTCGACCAGTTCACTGACTAGAGACTCTGGTTTATAATAAATACCTTGGTGGTCGACCAGTTCACTGACTAGAGACTCTGGTTTATATTAATACCTCGGTGGTCGACCAGTTCACTGACTAGAGACTCTGGTTTATATTAATACCTTGGTGGTCGACCAGTTCACTGACTAGAGACTCTGGTTTATATTAATACCTTGGTGGTCGACCAGTTCACTGACTAGAGACTCTGGTTTATAATAAATACCTTGGTGGTCGACCAGTTCACTGACTAGAGACTCTGGTTTATATTAATACCTTGGTGGTCGACCAGTTCACTGACTAGAGACTCTGGTTTATATTAATACCTTGGTGGTCGACCAGTTCACTGACTAGAGACTCTGGTTTATAATAAATACCTTGGTGGTCGACCAGTTCACTGACTAGAGACTCTGGTTTATATTAATACCTTGGTGGTCGACCAGTTCACTGACTAGAGACTCTGGTTTATATTAATACCTTGGTGGTCGACCAGTTCACTGACTAGAGACTCTGGTTTATAATAATACCTTGGTGGTCGACCAGTTCACTGACTAGAGACTCTGGTTTATATTAATACCTTGGTGGTCGACCAGTTCACTGACTAGAGACTCTGGTTTATATTAATACCTTGGTGGTCGACCAGTTCACTGACTAGAGACTCTGGTTTATAATAAATACCTTGGTGGTCGACCAGTTCACTGACTAGAGACTCTGGTTTATAATAATACCTTGGTGGTCGACCAGTTCACTGACTAGAGACTCTGGTTTATAATAATACCTTGGTGGTCGACCAGTTCACTGACTAGAGACTCTGGTTTATAATAATAAATACCTTGGTGGTCGACCAGTTCACTGACTAGAGACTCTGGTTTATATTAATACCTTGGTGGTCGACCAGTTCACTGACTAGAGACTCTGGTTTATAATAAATACCTTGGTGGTCGACCAGTTCACTGACTAGAGACTCTGGTTTATATTAATATCTTGGTGGTCGACCAGTTCACTGACTAGAGACTCTGGTTTATATTAATACCTTGGTGGTCGACCAGTTCACTGACTAGAGACTCTGGTTTATATTAATACCTTGGTGGTCGACCAGTTCACTGACTAGAGACTCTGGTTTATAATAATACCTTGGTGGTCGACCAGTTCACTGACTAGAGACTCTGGTTTATATTAATACCTTGGTGGTCGACCAGTTCACTGACTAGAGACTCTGGTTTATATTAATAAATACCTTGGTGGTCGACCAGTTCACTGACTAGAGACTCTGGTTTATATTAATACCTTGGTGGTCGACCAGTTCACTGACTAGAGACTCTGGTTTATAATAATACCTTGGTGGTCGACCAGTTCACTGACTAGAGACTCTGGTTTATATTAATACCTTGGTGGTCGACCAGTTCACTGACTAGAGACTCTGGTTTATAATAAATACCTTGGTGGTCGACCAGTTCACTGACTAGAGACTCTGGTTTATAATAATACCTTGGTGGTCGACCAGTTCTCTGACTAGAGACTCTGGTTTATAATAATACCTTGGTGGTAGACCAGTTCACTGACTAGAGACTCTGGTTTATATTAATACCTTGGTGGTCGACCAGTTCACTGACTAGAGACTCTGGTTTATAATAATACCTTGGTGGTCGACCAGTTCACTGACTAGAGACTCTGGTTTATAATAATACCTTGGTGGTAGACCAGTTCACTGACTAGAGACTCTGGTTTATAATAATACCTTGGTGGTAGACCAGTTCACTGACTAGAGACTCTGGTTTATAATAATACCTTGGTGGTCGACCAGTTCACTGACTAGAGACTCTGGTTTATATTAATACCTTGGTGGTCGACCAGTTCACTGACTAGAGACTCTGGTTTATAATAATACCTTGGTGGTCGACCAGTTCACTGACTAGAGACTCTGGTTTATATTAATACCTTGGTGGTCGACCAGTTCTCTGACTAGAGACTCTGGTTTATATTAATACCTTGGTGGTCGACCAGTTCACTGACTAGAGACTCTGGTTTATATTAATACCTTGGTGGTAGACCAGTTCACTGACTAGAGACTCTGGTTTATATTAATACCTTGGTGGTCGACCAGTTCACTGACTAGAGACTCTGGTTTATAATAATACCTTGGTGGTCGACCAGTTCACTGACTAGAGACTCTGGTTTATAATAATACCTTGGTGGTAGACCAGTTCACTGACTAGAGACTCTGGTTTATATTAATACCTTGGTGGTCGACCAGTTCACTGACTAGAGACTCTGGTTTATAATAATACCTTGGTGGTCGACCAGTTCACTGACTAGAGACTCTGGTTTATAATAATACCTTGGTGGTCGACCAGTTCACTGACTAGAGACTCTGGTTTATATTAATACCTTGGTGGTCGACCAGTTCACTGACTAGAGACTCTGGTTTATAATAAATACCTTGGTGGTCGACCAGTTCACTGACTAGAGACTCTGGTTTATAATAATACCTTGGTGGTCGACCAGTTCACTGACTAGAGACTCTGGTTTATATTAATAAATACCTTGGTGGTCGACCAGTTCACTGACTAGAGACTCTGGTTTATAATAATATATACCTTGGTGGTAGACCAGTTCACTGACTAGAGACTCTGGTTTATATTAATACCTTGGTGGTCGACCAGTTCACTGACTAGAGACTCTGGTTTATAATAAATACCTTGGTGGTCGACCAGTTCACTGACTAGAGACTCTGGTTTATAATAATACCTTGGTGGTCGACCAGTTCACTGACTAGAGACTCTGGTTTATATTAATACCTTGGTGGTCGACCAGTTCACTGACTAGAGACTCTGGTTTATATTAATAAATACCTTGGTGGTCGACCAGTTCACTGACTAGAGACTCTGGTTTATATTAATACCTTGGTGGTAGACCAGTTCACTGACTAGAGACTCTGGTTTATATTAATACCTTGGTGGTCGACCAGTTCACTGACTAGAGACTCTGGTTCATATTAATACCTTGGTGGTCGACCAGTTCACTGACTAGAGACTCTGGTTTATATTAATACCTTGGTGGTCGACCAGTTCACTGACTAGAGACTCTGGTTTATAATAATAAATACCTTGGTGGTCGACCAGTTCACTGACTAGAGACTCTGGTTTATATTAATAAATACCTTGGTGGTCGACCAGTTCACTGACTAGAGACTCTGGTTTATATTAATACCTTGGTGGTCGACCAGTTCACTGACTAGAGACTCTGGTTTATAATAATACCTTGGTGGTAGACCAGTTCACTGACTAGAGACTCTGGTTTATAATAATACCTTGGTGGTCGACCAGTTCACTGACTAGAGACTCTGGTTTATAATAATACCTTGGTGGTCGACCAGTTCACTGACTAGAGACTCTGGTTTATATTAATACCTTGGTGGTAGACCAGTTCACTGACTAGAGACTCTGGTTTATATTAATACCTTGGTGGTTGACCAGTTCACTGACTAGAGACTCTGGTTTATATTAATACCTTGGTGACAGGTTTCTTCTTCTTCACTTCTTCGTCTGTTGAGACGGATTGCTTCTTCTTCTTCTTCGTGGATTCCTTCTCTGTGTTCAGGGTTCCATCCTGAGATGGTTTCTGTGCTGTGGGTTTGCTTGATACAAAGAACCGCCTGATGTCCTTAGAATGGAAGGGGGGAGGGAGAGGAGAGAGTAAATGAGTCCACTGAGCCTAATTGACACCCTATTCCCTATATAATGCACTACAGGGCTCTGGTTAAAAGTAAATAGTGCACTGTATAGGAATACGGTGTAATTTGGGATCTATCCTAGACGTTAAATGACAGTTGATTTGAAGACATGCATTGCTACGTCACACATGAGCGAAATGTTGCGTGGACAGATAGATACAGTATCTAGTTCTGGTACAATCACATACTTTATATTTAAACTTTATTTAACTAGGCAAATCAGTTAATTAACGGCCTACCCCGGACTACGGTGGGCAAAAACTGCGCGACCCTATGGGACTCCCAATCACGGCCGGATGTGATGCGGCCTGGATTCGAACCAGGGACTGCAGTTGCCTAAGAGAGCTGCGCCATTTCGGGAGCCCAATTTAGCTGCATGAGTTGCTGTAGTTCTAGTACCATCGCATATTTATCTTTATGATCTGCTCATGTAAAAATGACACTTGGTGCCATCATTTTGTTGTCAGTATTGACAAGACGACTGTCGCTTTGCTGTTTGCCATGTAAACAACTGACTTGCAAAGATAGTCAGCTTCATGCATTGTTTTCATTAGCATGATAGCTAGTGAGTTAGCTAGAAATCCTACTGAAACAACCAAATAGGGCAACTACGGGTTGGGATCTAGTTGGCTTAACTACCTTACTCGGTACATTCGTGCGTCCTCTAAAACAGTAACATGCGTCCTAACGTTAGCTGACATGCGTTTCTATGCAATACTGAATCACTTGTGTTGTTGCTGTTGTCAGGGAATGAGTTGTTGATTTGGACCTACGATGCATAGACGCCGTGACTTACCATAATCCACGACAAAAATAAATGAGTTTTTCTTATTGATCGTGATGAGACTTGTTTACACGAGCAGCTCCTTTAAAAAAAAATAACAAATCCTCCTTGGCGCGAAGTGTGATCAGAGCGGAAGAGGAAGTGGAAGAGGGAGGCCCATGTCGGGGGAAAACGTGTCTCCCTCCAGCAGGTGGCGTTTTAGTCGTTGTTTCACCCATCAGGCATCAAGTCGTTTTTAATGTGTGGACGTCAATAAGAGTGTCGAATTTAATCAACAACAACAGACAAAATGGTTGATTTGTTACGTGACGTTTCTTTTTTTAATTATATAATGTAAGTTTAAGTTGTTACGAATGTACCGGTATAAGTAGGACACGTTTACATCCCGGCAACTTTGAGAATAAACACTTTATATATCGGAGATGTTTATTCATTTTATTTCACCTTTATGTAACCAGGTAGGCCAGTTGAGAACAAGTTCTCATTTACAACTGCGACCCAGACCAAGATAAAGCACAGCAGTGCGACACATCTACCGGAGATGTTTATGCATATCTCTAGCAGGAGGCTACTAGTAGCATAGGATCTCTCCACATGTTCATCTGAGACACTCTGATCGTATGTTTTATATTGATCCAGGTGATATGGGACCCTGATTTAACGTTCATTGTTCATGTGTTTATCTTTCACGGAATATTCTTTATCCATAAAATGAAGAGAACAAACCCCTTGCTTCACATTCTCTCTTAAATAATTTAAATATTATTTAGAAATGATCAGTAAATGTAAAAACAAAATAGCCATCCACACCGTAAAAGTATTTAACAAATTGAAAATTATTCTTGATGTTAGGTTTATGTACTCTTGTTTGTATATATATATATATTTTTTTTTTAATTGTTGTGTTCATAATTAATATATATATATTTAAATCGCATCTCTCCACATTGAAAACAGGCGGTTTCGTGTATTCATTACGCCGATTCTGTTGCATAAAGTTGATTAAACGGAAGCAAACGGAACGAAACGGGGAGGAACCCACCCTGCATTTGTCCAATAGAAAACTCTCGTTCTGATCCGTTTGCTTCCGTTTGGTTCTTTTAAAGGGAAAACGGTGCAAATCAAATTTGATTGGTCACATACACACATATTTATCAGATGTTATTGCGGGTGTAGTGGAATGCTTGGTTCTTAAAGTGTTTTCGTAATGAATACGACCCGGAAGCTACGCCTCAATGTGTTTCATTGATGAGGACACAGCCAGCACAGTTTATAAAGACGAGAATTCGTATTCTAGCTCAGGTAAACTGCTCCAAAACTTTATTTAATTCATATGGCCTTTTTACAACGTTTGCACGCGTGTCTACAGACCCCTTTTGACGCAGGTACAAAGCTGTGTGTTAAGATAATTTTTTCTTCAAAATATTTTTCGATTTTGTATTTTATGTAATAACGAGGGAAGTCTATGTTAGCTGTGTAAATGTTGTATGTACGAATGTGAACGGTCCGAACGACTCAGACGTTGACAACTATAGACAGACCTGCAGTTTGAAGACCTGCCACCACTCTCACCTCTTTCCCACGACCAGGAAAGGACCGTGACGACCAGAGATATCCTATTACCCAGAAACACACACGTACCTACCAGTCCCTGTTCTAAGGTGACACTGAGACTTGAACACTGATGGGATCCTTGTATTGTTTTCACAGGATTCTTACTTTTGGTCAGCTTTCGAAAACACTTTGCAGATCTTTCTGACACACGACTAATATCCAAACGCTCTGTAACATTGCAGCCCTCTGAACAGACCAATTTTTTTTTACAGCTTCAGACTTTAGTTCCTGTAATATCCTGAGCTTTTCTCACATCTCCTAGATAAAGAGGGCAGACAACCTTATAGTAAAACATATATACATATATATATATTCAATGTATTTCTATGGGCTACGGTAGTAAAGGCCAAAATCAATGTCTCAAATGAAGGGGTTCCCAAAATAAGACATTTGAATCGTTAAATTATCCTTGGTATGACTTTCTTAAAACAATTACACGTTATTCCATATTAATTTTTAATCAGGACAGTTCTTTTATTTGACCAGTTAAGAACAAATTCTAGGGTCGTTATCCACGTAGAAGTGGAAACCGATAACTAACTTGACCGTTGTTATAGACAGGGGTGCAGTTGTCGCTAAGACTCTGATCTGGGGTCAGTTATTAATCTCTCACACTAACGGTTAAGATGAGGGGAAGCTGGTCCTAGACGTGTACCTCACCCCCCCCCCCCCCCCCCCCAGAGCGCTCGATTGGTCTGATATTACCTGTTAGAATGCACTATAACATGTCAGCCAATTAGGAACCAGAGACGGGATTTGTGGGTGTAACAATAGAATTCTAAATTCAGTATTTCATGCTGCATTCACACCCAAGTGGGATGTTGGAATTTACCAGTTTGTGAAGGCATAAATAACAGCTGGATGCCTTCACCTGACTTGAACTCATGAGAAACTCCGGATTGGCTAATGGTTAACGAACCGTGTCGCAATCCATCTGCTTTGTAAACAGACTTAAAAATAAAATAAAATGTTTTTCCATGTTTTTTTGTTGCATATTATCTGCCCTAAAAAGCAGGTGAGGTCAGAGGTCACCATGTGGGAGAAGCGAGCGCTCAGGATGATAGCTTCCCCCACTAGTAGATTACCAATTGGGAGGGCCCTTCAAGTGGATTTATCCCAGTCTATGGTAAATTCCCACTAGTAGATTACCAGTTGGGAGGGCCCTTCTAGTGGATTTATCCCAGTCTATGGTAAATTCCCACTAGTAGATTACCAGTTGGGAGGGCCCTTCAAGTGGATTTATCCCAGTCGTATGTGGTAAATTCCCACATGGCTATGAACTAAGCATAAGTCATTTAATGTGATCTGTGGGTGCGACGCCGAAAATGGGTTGACTAACAGGAAGAAGAGAAATGACCAGCTTGGTTTAAACTACATGAACCAGCCAATAGGAACCACAAAGACAGGATGTGGGGTGTCGTTGAAAAAAAGGGGAGGGATTTTATTGGTCAATAGTGAGTTCCAGAGATGCATCTGATTGGGTTATTCGTCCGTCTGTTCCGCCACAGCGGTCTCTTCTCACTGACGTAGATTCCATCCAGGAACTTCCTGATGTCCTTCTTGACCGTGGTGACTTGTTGGATCAGAGTGGCTGGAGGAGAGAACAAGGGGAGAGCGAGAACAGGAGAGAGAACAAGAGGAGAGAGAGAGAGACAACAAGAGGAAGGAGAGAGAGAACAAGAGGAAGGAGAGAGAACAAGAGGAAGGAGAGAGAGAACAAGAGGAAGGAGAGAGAGAACAAGAGGAAGGAGAGAGAGAACAAGAGGAAGGAGAGAGAGAACAAGAGGAAGGAGAGAGACAACAAGAGGAAGGAGGGAGAGACCAACAAGAGGAAGGAGGGAGAGACCAACAAGAGGAAGGCGGGAGAGAACAAGAGGAAGGAGAGAGAGAACAAGAGGAAGGAGAGAGAGAACAAGAGGAAGGAGAGAGAGAACAAGAGGAAGGAGAGAGAGAACAAGAGGAAGGAGAGAGAGAACAAGAGGAAGGAGAGAGAGAACAAGAGGAAGGAGAGAGAGAACAAGAGGAAGGAGAGAGAACAAGAGGAAGGAGAGAGAGAACAAGAGGAAGGAGAGAGAACAAGAGGAAGGAGAGAGAGAACAAGAGGAAGGAGAGAGAGAACAAGAGGAAGGAGAGAGAGAACAACTGTTAAAGAGTAAAAAAACAAAATGGGGCACGAGGCATCATGGTTGGTTCAGTTCAAACTTCAGGTCTCTAATACGGCCCATAACGCAGGTTACAGGCGTATCATTTCTCTAACGTTGGTTAAAGCCTTGCGTGTCAGAAAGATTACAGCATAAAACAAGGGTTTTTCAAAGTGCAGCATTACAACATGCATTGACTGACACGGTGTGGACATCAGACAGACAGACTCTGGGTAATTCTAACCTCTAATCCTCTTTCTGGACCACCGTTCCCTTCTCAGACACGTAGATTCCGTCCAGGAACTTCCTGATATCCTTGTTTTTGACCGTGGTGGCTTGCTGGATGAGAGCGGCTGGAAGAGAGAGAGAGGAGAGAGAGGCTGGGGTGGTGAGCAGGGTACGACAGCGTGGAGGGTCACAAAAGGTCAATATACACGCAACTAGTTAGAGCTAGGAGAGGGGAGGATGGGAGGATGGGAGAGAGGGGACAGACAGCATCACTACCACTCGGAATTGAGAGAGAGAGACACAGTCCGGTTATAGTAGGAGAAAAGGCTATACACTTTAGAATCTAGAATCCCAGTCACAACATTCTAGAATCCCAGTCACAACATTCTAGAATCCCAGTCACAACACTCTAGAATCCCAGTCACAACATTCTAGAATCCCAGTCACAACATTCTAGAATCCCACGGTGATGCTGTAAGAGGTAAATAGAGGGAGAAGAGGCATCATTACAGATAAACACTAGGACATCAGACTGGGAGAGAGAACAGAGGGGGTATCTGGGTAATAATACACAGGGTCTGAAGGAAACACCAGGACATCAGACTGGGAGAGAGAACAGAGGGGGTATCTGGGTAATAATACACAGGGTATGAAGGAAACACCAGGACATCAGACTGGGAGAGAGAACAGAGGGGGTATCTGGGTAATAATACACAGGGTATGAAGGAAACACCAGGACATCAGACTGGGAGAGAGAACAGAGGGGGTATCTGGGTAATAATACACAGGGTCTGAAGGAAACACCAGGACATCAGACTGGGACAGAGAACAGAGGGGGTATCTGGGTAATAATACACAGGGTCTGAAGGAAACACCAGGACATCAGACTGGGAGAGAGAACAGAGGGGGTATCTGGGTAATAATACACAGGGTCTGAAGGAAACACCAGGACATCAGACTGGGAGAGAGAACAGAGGGGGTATCTGGGTAATAATACACAGGGTCTGAAGGAAACACCAGGACATCAGACTGGGAGAGAGAACAGAGGGGGTATCTGGGTAATAATACACAGGGTCTGAAGGATACACCAGGACATCAGACTGGGAGAGAGAACAGAGGGGGTATCTGGGTAATAATACACAGGGTATGAAGGATACACCAGGACATCAGACTGGGACAGAGAACAGAGGGGGTATCTGGGTAATAATACACAGGGTATGAAGGAAACACCAGGACATCAGACTGGGAGAGAGAACAGAGGGGGTATCTGGGTAATAATACACAGGGTCTGAAGGAAACACCAGGACATCAGACTGGGAGAGAGAACAGAGGGGGTATCTGGGTAATAATACACAGGGTCTGAAGGAAACACCAGGACATCAGACTGGGAGAGAGAACAGAGGGGGTATCTGGGTAATAATACACAGGGTCTGAAGGAAACACCAGGACATCAGACTGGGAGAGAGAACAGAGGGGGTATCTGGGTAATAATACACAGGGTCTGAAGGAAACACCAGGACATCAGACTGGGAGAGAGAACAGAGGGGGTATCTGGGTAATAATAAACAGGGTCTGAAGGAAACACTACGACTGTGGGGGGGGGGGGGGGGGGGGGGGGGGGGGGGGGGGGGGGGGGGGGGGGGGGGGGGGGGGGGGGGGGGGGGGTCGCCTCACCAGAGTTAGACACCAGCTCAATATCGTTTCCCTCCAGAATCAACTCATCCTTCTGGGCTGCAGACACGGCACAGGACACACCTGAGAGAGAGAGACAGAGAGACAAGACAGAGAGACGAGACAGAGAGAGGGAGAGAGGGACAGACAGAGAGGAGACCGTCAGCCAGGCATCTCTGCATTGGAAATGACCACACATCCTGAAGCTAGAGCTTGTAAATGCTCCAGGCTTCTACAGAGGATTCCTCTACAGGTAGGTAGGTTAGAACTAGGAGAACCATCCGAAAAGATGAATCAAAACAGCGTTTCAAACCATTGAGTAGCCCGTTTATTCCTAGAGCCTCCAGCTCAAAGTGGTGTGCTGCTCTGAAACCTGCCTACCGTTGTCTATATGCACTAGACTGGCCAATGGGAAGTGCTCGTTAAACACTGGTTTAAAAATAACTGGTGGCCCTGTCCCGTCCGAAGACTCGCCCTTTCACCCCCCCCCCCCCCCCCCCCCCCCCCCGGTCCCAGACTCACCCCCCCCAGACTCGCCACCCCACCCCCTTCCTCACCCCCCCAGACTCTTCCTCCCCCCCAGACTCACCCTGTCTCATGCGGACCCGACGGATGTATTTCTCCCCCAGGAAGTTCCTGATCTCCACCAGAGCTCCACTCTCCTGCATCACAACGTTGATGGGGAAATGGGCGTACACCGAGCGCATCTTATAGCGGAAACCCTGGAGAGAGGAGAGAGAGGGTTAAAAGAACGAAGAGAGGGGTCCTAGGACAAAGAGAGGGGTCCTAGGACAAAGAGAGGGGTCCTAGGACAGAGAGACGGATTTATCAGCTGGTCTGGAGTCAGTGTCACTCACCATGGTAAGTAACAGTAGGGTCAACACTCACCATGGTGACTAACAGTAGGGTCAACACTCACCATGGTGACTAACAGTAGGGTCAACACGCACCATGGTGACTAACAGTAGGGTCAACACTCACCATGGTAACTAACAGTAGGGTCAACACTCACCATGGTGACTAACAGTAGGGTCAACACTCACCATGGTGACTAACAGTAGGGTCAACACTCACCATGGTAACTAACAGTAGGGCCAACAGAAACAGGTCAACACTCACCATGGTAACTAACAGTAGGGTCAACACTCACCATGGTAACTAACAGTAGGGCCAACACTCACCATGGTGACTAACAGTAGGGTCAACACGCACCATGGTGACTAACAGTAGGGTCAACACTCACCATGGTGACTAACAGTAGGGTCAACACTCACCATGGTAACTAACAGTAGGGCCAACAGAAACAGGTCAACACTCACCATGGTAACTAACAGTAGGGTCAACACTCACCATGGTAACTAACAGTAGGGTCAACACTCACCATGGTAACTAACAGTAGGGCCAACAGAAACAGGTCAACACTCACCATGGTGACTAACAGTAGGGTCAACACCTCACCATGGTAACTAACAGTAGGGTCAACACCTCACCATGGTAACTAACAGTAGGGCCAACAGAAACAGGTCAACACTCACCATGGTAACTAACAGTAGGGTCAACACTCACCATGGTAACTAACAGTAGGGCCAACAGAAACAGGTCAACACTCACCATGGTAACTAACAGTAGGGTCAACACTCACCATGGTAACTAACAGTAGGGCCAACAGAAACAGGTCAACACTCACCATGGTGACTAACAGTAGGGTCAACACTCACCATGGTGACTAACAGTAGGGTCAACACCTCACCATGGTGACTAACAGTAGGGTCAACACTCACCATGGTAACTAACAACACTCACCATGGTTACTAACAGTAGGGTCAACACTCACCATGGTGACTAACAGTAGGGTCAACACTCACCATGGTGACTAACAGTAGGGTCAACACCTCACCATGGTTACTAACAGTAGGGTCAACACCTCACCATGGTAACTAACAGTAGGGTCAACACTCACCATGGTAACTAACAGTAGGGTCAACACTCACCATGGTGACTCCCTTGATCATGTTCTGGACGTGACTGCAGATGGTCCTGACTGTGGCCAGCTCCTTCCTGTTGCCCCACCATTTATCCACACGCAGCTGGAACACAGAGAGGGGAGAGATGTTTCTGTACAGCACTTTGAGATATCAGCCGATGTACAGAGGAGAGACACACACCTGATGTAAGGAGGGGCTTTATAAATACATTTGATTTGATTTACCAGCAGAACTTTTCAGTTAGCAACGCTTCACGACACCATTAAATCAGTTAATTCCAGGGAGAGAAAAAAGCAACGATCAGCTGAAGAAGGTTCCCTTCTGTGTCCCCACATGATTGGATCAGCCCAAAGTTACCAGGTTGGTAGCTAGCCAATGAGGTAACAGGACGTAACAAAAAATGTAAACAAAATGGTCAACGACAGGGGTTAATGAATGCATGATGGGAATTCACTAGAGGAAGATTTAAAACGTTAAAATCAGCAGGTAATGTGTGGCTGGCAGAATCAGGGGTTGTGTAACTAGAGGAGACGTGTGTTGGGAGTGTGATGTCACACCTTTCATTAGACTCCTGGTGTGTCTGCACCCTAAAAACACACAAAGCTCAGGAAACTGTTGCTTGTCGAAACATCTGTTGTGTTTTTATTTAATTCAGAATGTTTATTTATTTTCAATGATGGTCTAGGGGCAGAACTACAGATCTGTACCTTGTCAGCTCGGGGGTTTGAACTTGCAACCTTCCGGTTACTAGTCCAACGCTCTAACCACCCCTGCCGCCCCTGCCGTAAACAACAGGATGGCATTAATACCTCTCACTATATAAGGAACCATTTACTCAGTTCTTTTCCCAGCCCAGCGACAGGCCGGCCCAGCGACAGGGCGGCCCAGGCAGCCCAGCGACAGGGCAGCCCAGCGACAGGGCAGCCCAGCGACAGGGCAGCCTAGCGACAGGGCAGCCCAGCGACAGGGCAGCCCAGCGACAGGGCAGCCCAGCGACAGGGCAGCCCAGCGACAGGGCAGCCTAGCGACAGGGCAACCCAGCGACAGGGCAGCCCAGCGAAAGGGCAGCCCAGCGAAAGGGCAGCCCAGCGACAGGGCAGCCTAGCGACAGGGCAGCCTAGCGACAGGGCAGCCTAGCGACAGGGCAGCCCAGCGACAGGGCAACATCTCCTCTGCAGCTGGTTTCCCACCACATATTAGGTCCCATCTTCTGACCCTTAGGTTCCCCACCACATATTAGGTCCCATCTTCTGACCCTTAGGTTCCCCACCACATATTAGGTCCCATCTTCTGACCCTTAGGTTTCCCACCACATATTAGGTCCCATCTTCTGACCCTTAGGTTTCCCACCACATATTAGGTCCCATCTTCTGACCCTTAGGTTTCCCACCACATATTAGGTCCCATCTTCTGACCCTTAGGTTTCCCACCACATATTAGGTCCCATCTTCTGACCCGACTTACAAAGCAAGACGTTTATTTTTTTGCTGTAGTTTTGGTGCAACCGTGACGCTAACGGGAATCGCCGGGACACTCACTTGTTTCTCTAGAGGCGCTCTCTGAAACAACGATACAGCCAAGCCTCGTCATTACAACAGTTATCTGGGAGACCCCCCCCCCCGTAGTCACACAGTACCCCCCCCCCCCCCCCCCCCCCCCCCCCCCTTTAGAGCCGTGGGCATGATGAGTACCAGTGCATTGAAGTGTAGGGTGAAGCCCAGTACTTTCTATAGACAAGCCCCCATACCTTTTTGTGCGTCTTCCCCAACAGGCTGAGTTCCAGGTTGATGTGGTTGAACTCCCTGCGGAGAACCCCCCGGGGTCCCTTGACGATGACGGTCCGTCCCTTCAGCCTCACCTCGACTGTGGGGGGGGGCACGGCAGAGACGACAGGGGTCAGACACACACAGAACCAGTAACTAGCTAGACAATCTTAACCACGCCACTAGAATATATGGCATTAAAACCCAACTATAGTCAGGCTAAAATGCTGGATTGATGAAGACAGGCACCAGCGATGCCTCTTGAGGATGCCAGCCAGAGACAGACTACAGTAACTTAGCCGAATGGCCTTAATAAGTTAGTGTAGTCCCTTTCTGGGGGCTGAACCAATAACTCACTAGGCAACATAGGTAAACATTTGACTCTATAGTCTGGTTAAAAAAACTATTCCTTGATTAGTCTATTGATAGATTCCACGGTTATCAACATGTTGGATGGTTCAGTAAATGAACAGCGGATTTGTTGGGAGTTAAACTTACCACCGTCGGGGATATCCACAGTCTGGTTACTGAGAATGGTCTTCATTCTGGGGTTAGACAGAGAGTCAAGTCAGGTGGAGTTGACGATTACAATACATTATATTACCCAACTAACGTTACGGAGCGAACTGGGGATTTCAGGACGAGTTTTAACTTTAGTTAACTAACGTCAGGCAGGTATCTCGCAACATCATGAGTGTGTGTTTACACGGCTGTCATATTTAGGTAACTCGTTGTTGATAACGTCATACAATACGTAACCCGGTACAGCCAGTTGACTGTCCAAATGAAACCCTTAACGTTAAACGTTAATTAAAAGACGCAGAAGGAAACTAGTCAACTATAACAGACAGGCATGCAACTAACCAGTCAGATAGCGAGTCATGAACACTGTCCCCCCTCTCCCTCCTCACATGCCAAACAACTTTTATAACCTACACATGTAATTAAAGCGGTCTGAAACAATGCGACCATGTACATACAAGACCAACGTTATATGTTACACACATTGAGCATTATTCACGTTGCCCTGGCTACTAAAAAGACGGATAGGCAGGCATGGGGGGGCGACTGCGGCCTAGGATAGAGGGGTGGGTGGCAAAACAAACTATATATAGTTATAGCGACTGGTTTTGGGGGTGGAAATAACAAATGCGAAACGTCAATATACATATAGCAAATTCGTAAAGGTGAAAAATGACGCGTTTTAGATATCGAGGAACACAGATGGAGTTTGATTTTCAGCGATAGAAACGTTATCCACCATTTCTTACCTCGCCGGTAGTAGAGGAAAGGACGAAGGAAGGACGTCAGCACGCAATTGTAGTCTTCGTACGTGCTTACGCCATCACGGCGCTACGCGTTGATCAGACGTAACTAAATGATGATGATGATGGATGCAAACTACTGCGATATATTGATAAATTATACGTCTTTGGTCCCCAGGGGGGGAAAAAAAACATCGCATTTGGAATAAATCTGGATATAAAAAGAATCGAGATCAGTTGATTTGATTTAAGTAGCGGACGAAATTATTTATTATTTTCTAAGTTTTATTTTAATACCAGGCGTAAGTACTCGATCCCAGAGAAATGTTTTGTCAATGACAGACGCTAGCAAATGTTAGTTAAAGTCATGGCTTTGGTCAAACAAAGTTATTTTATCGCGGGTCGTTTCTCCAGCAACCACCGGTGGTTGAATCCCAAATGCAACCAACATGTAAGTACATCTACTTGACCGATAATCACTGAAATGTCTCTCTTTGTTTTTACAATGTTTATACTAGCTAACTAGCTAACTAAGTATGGCTAATGCTAACATAACCAGCTCCCTAGCTGATTAGATCCTCCTTGGCCGCTGGCCTCGGGTTACTGATTTAGCAGAGGCATCATGTGTAGCGAGATAATATCCGGTCCGTGTGTAGGTGTACGCCGTCAGCGGACTGACCACAGCGGCCAGGTCATCCCAGACACAGAAGGACCGCAAGAAGGAGCTGTCCGATGACGGGCCCGGCCTCCAGGACTTTATATCCGGGGAGCTGTCTGAGAAGAACAACTGGGAGGAGTACAGGGGTAACCTGAAGAGACAGAAGGGAGAGAGGTGGGGGGAATAGAGGTTCCTTTGTATATGATGCTTCCTAAACGGTGCTCTATTCCCTATGTAGTGCACTACTTTCGACTCTGACCCCATGGAGCTCTGGTCAAGATTTTGGGAATAAGATGGAACGGGACCTATGTGTGTACCTAAACAATTTGTCTGTACTACCTATTCCCTATGTACAGGTTATTTTAATGTCACCTTTTGTTTATCTAGGCAAGTCGGTTAAGAACAAATTCTTATTTACAATGACGGCCTACCAAAAGGCCTCCCAGGGGGGCTGGGATTAAAAATAAAATGTAAAAATAGGACAAAACACACAACGACAAGAGAGACACCACTACATAAAGAGAGACCGAAGACAATATAGCATGGCAGCAACACAGCATGGCAGCAACACATGACACAGCATGGCAGCAACACAGCATGGCAGCAACACAGCATGGCAGCAACACATGACACAGCATGGCAGCAACACAGCATGGCAGCAACACAACATACAGCATGGCAGCAACACATGACAGCAACACAGCTAGGCAGCAACACAACATGGCAGCAACACAGCATGGCAGCAACACTGCATGGCGGCAACACATGACACAGCATGGCAGCAACACAACATGGCAGCAACACATGACACAGCATGGCAGCAACACAACATGGCGGCAACACATGACACAGCATGGCAGCAACACAACATGGCAGCAACACAGCATGGCAGCAACACATGACACAGCATGGCAGCAACACATGACACAGCATGGCAGCAACACATGACACAGCATGGCAGCAACAAGATTGAATACAGGGTTGCAAAATGATCCCAACATTTCCAGATTTCCCAGAAATCCTGGTTGGAGGACTCCATATGTCCTGCTCATCTCATCTCATCTCTTCCAAGTGGGATTTCTATAAAACCTGGGAATGTTAGGGAACGCTTCTAGAATGTTGCAACTCTAAACTCAACTCTAAGCCCCGCCTTATCTCAGCTCACTGGTCACCATAGCAGCACCCACCCGTAGCACGCGCTCCAGCAGGAATATCTCACTGGTCACTCCCCAAAGCCAATTCCTACTTTGGCCGCCTTTCCTTCCAGTTCTCTGCTGCCGATGACTGGAACGAACTGCAAAAATCACTGAAGTCGGAGACTCACATCTCCCTCTCTAGCTTTAAGCACCAGCTGTCAGAGGAACTCACAGATCACTGCACCTGTACATAGCCCATCTATAAATAGCCCATCTAACTACCTCATCCTCATACTGGTATTTATTTATCTTGCTATTTTGCACCAGTATCTCTACTTGCACATCCATCTTCTGCACATCTACCATTCCAGTGTTTAATTGCTATATTGTAATTACTTCGCCACTATTGGCCTATTTATTGCCTTACCTCCCTTATCTTACTACATTTGCACTCACTGTATATAGACTGTTTTCTATTGTGTTATTGACTGTATGTTTGTTTTATTCCATGTGTAATAAAACTCTTGAGTCCGTTGGACAGAGGACCGTGTCCGTCCACTAACCAATGTCTGGGTGACTGTTGTGATAGGCTGAGACTTCCCCCGTGGCTGAAGACTGAGATTCCTATTGGCAAGAACTACAACAAGCTGAAGAACACCCTGAGAGACCTCAACCTGCACACGGTGAGTTGGGGTGTGTGTATGTGTGTGTGTGTGTGTGTGTCATGCAAACCCAATCAAAACTAGGGACCCTTTTCAAGTATGTTTCGTTCTCGTGTTTTCATGTTGTTTAGGTGTGTGAGGAGGCCAGGTGTCCTAACATTGGGGAGTGTTGGGGAGGAGGGGAACATGGTACGGCCACAGCTACCATCATGGTGAGTTTACTACTCACATATTGACTTGTATATCTGACAACTACTCCACACGTACTGACATACGCATGTCTCTCCCTCTCTCCCTCTGTCTCTCTCTCTGTCTCTGTCTCTGTCTCTCTCTCTCTCTCTCTCTCTCTGCCTCTCTCTCTGTCTCTCTCTCTGTCTCTCTCTCTGTCTCTCTCTCTGTCTCTCTCTGTGTCTCTCTCTGTCTCTCTCTCTCTCTCTGTCTCTCTGTCTCTGTCTCTGTCTCTCTCTCTCTCTCTGTCTCTCTCTCTGTCTCTCTCTCTGTCTCTCTCTCTGTCTCTCTCTCTGTCTCTCTCTGTGTCTCTCTCTGTCTCTCTCTCTCTCTCTGTCTCTCTGTCTCTGTCTCTCTCTCTCTCTCTGTCTCTCTCTCTCTGTCTCTGTCTCTGTCTACCTCTGTCTCTCTCTGTGTCTCTCTCCCTCTGTCTGTCTCTCTCTGCCTCTCTCTCTCTCTCTCTCTCGCTCTCTCTCTCTCTGTAGTTGATGGGGGACACATGTACCCGTGGCTGTAGGTTCTGTTCTGTGAAGACCGCTCGTCAGCCCTCTCCCCTGGACCCAGATGAGCCCTATAACACAGCCAAGGCCATCGCTGCCTGGGGACTGGACTATGTGGTTCTGACCTCTGTGGACAGAGACGGTAGTAACTCACACATCTCCTTCTGTTTCTCTCCCTTTTTATATACAGTGGGGCAAAAAAGTATTTAGTCAGCCGCCAATTGTGCAAGTTCTCCCACTTAAGAAGATGAGAGAGGCCTGTAATTTTCATCATAGGTACACTTCAACTATGACAGACAAAATGAGAAAAAAAAATCCAGAAAATCACATTGTAGGATTTTTAATGAATTTATTTGCAAATTATGGTGGAAAATAAGTGGCCAAACCCCGACGACGCTGGGCTAATTGAGCGCCGCCCTACGTGACTCCCAATCACAGCCGGTTGTGATACAGCCTGTATTCGAACCAGGGTCTGTAGTGACGCCTCTAGCACTGAGATGCAGTGCCTTAGACTGCTGTGATACAGCCTGGAATCGAACCAGGGTGTCTGTAGTGACGCCTCTAGCACTGAGACGCAGTGCCTTAGACCGCTGCGCCACTCGGGAGCCGTGACTCAAATATCTCTTTTCGTTCTCTGTTGTCTTGTTCCATTAGTCTCCCCTCTCCAGGTCCACTTCCTGTTTATTTCTCCTAGACACAGGACAGCCATGGCATCCACCGTCCAATGTAACGCTTTCTCTGAACGTCTGCTGTTGATGTGAATCTTGTCTGCCTGAAGTCAGTGACCTTAACGACCTGCCTGTCGACTGATTGGTTAATGGGTCGTTGTGTTTGACAGATATCGCTGACGGAGGGGCGGAGCATTTTGCCAAGACCGTCTCCAACCTGAAGGAGAGGTACTCATCCATCATCCATCATCCATCATCCATCCTTTCAGCCATTAATTCATCCATCCATCCTTTCAGCTATTAATTAATTAATTCATCCATCATTCATCCTTTCAGCTATTAATTAATTAATTCATCCATCCATCCTTTCAGCCATTAATTAATTCATCCATCCATCATTCATCCTTTCAGCTATTAATTAATTCATCCATCCATCCATCATTCATCCTTTCAGCCATTAATTAATCCATCCATCATTCATCCTTTCAGCCATTAATTAATCCATCCATCATTCATCCTTTCAGCCATTAATTAATCCATCCATCATTCATCCTTTCAGCCATTAATTAATCCATCCATCATTCATTCTTTCAGCCATTAATTCATCCATCCATCCATCCATTCATCCTTTCAGCCATTAATTAATCCATCCTTTCAGCCATTAATTCATCCATCCATCCATTCATCCTTTCAGCCATTAATTAATCCATCCATCCTTTCAGCCATTAATTAATCCATCCATCCATTCATTCATCCTTTCAGCCATTAATTCATCCATCCTTTCAGCCATTAATTCATCCATCCATCCATCCATTCATCCTTTCAGCCATTAATTCATCCATCCTTTCAGCCATTAATTCATCCATCCATCCATTCATCCTTTCAGCCATTAATTCATCCATCCATCCATCCTTTCAGCCATTAATTAATTCATCCATCCATCCATTCAGCTATTAATTCATTAATTAATCCATCCATCATCCTTTCATTCATCCATCCATCCGTCTATCTGTCTGTCCAGTCTGTATATGACTGACTTATTAAACCCCTTTGTCTTCTGACTAAATGTTGTTGTCTCATCCAGGAAGTCCCAGATCACGGTGGAATGTCTGACCCCTGATTTCAACCACTTTGTCTTCTGACTAAATGTTGTTGTCTCATCCAGGAAGTCCCAGATCATGGTGGAATGTCTGACCCCTGATTTCAACCACTTTGTCTTCTGACTAAATGTTGTTGTCTCATCCAGGAAGTCCCAGATCATGGTGGAATGTCTGACCCCTGATTTCAACCACTTTGTCTTCTGACTAAATGTTGTTGTCTCATCCAGGAAGTCCCAGATCACGGTGGAATGTCTGACCCCTGATTTCAACCACTTTGTCTTCTGACTAAATGTTGTTGTCTCATCCAGGAACTCCCAGATCATGGTGGAATGTCTGACCCCTGATTTCAACCACTTTGTCTTCTGACTAAATGTTGTTGTCTCATCCAGGAAGTCCCAGATCATGGTGGAATGTCTGACCCCTGATTTCAACCACTTTGTCTTCTGACTAAATGTTGTTGTCTCATCCAGGAACTCCCAGATCACGGTGGAATGTCTGACCCCTGATTTCAACCACTTTGTCTTCTGACTAAATGTTGTTGTCTCATCCAGGAAGTCCCAGATCACAGTGGAATGTCTGACCCCTGATTTCAACCACTTTGTCTTCTGACTAAATGTTGTTGTCTCATCCAGGAACTCCCAGATCATGGTGGAATGTCTGACCCCTGATTTCAACCCCTTTGTCTTCTGACTAAATGTTGTTGTCTCATCCAGGAACTCCCAGATCATGGTGGAATGTCTGACCCCTGATTTCAACCCCTTTGTCTTCTGACTAAATGTTGTTGTCTCATCCAGGAACTCCCAGATCATGGTGGAATGTCTGACCCCTGATTTCAACCCCTTTGTCTTCTGACTAAATGTTGTCTCATCCAGGAACTCCCAGATCATGGTGGAATGTCTGACCCCTGATTTCAACCACTTTGTCTTCTGACTAAATGTTGTTGTCTCATCCAGGAAGTCCCAGATCATGGTGGAATGTCTGACCCCTGATTTCAACCACTTTGTCTTCTGACTAAATGTTGTTGTCTCATCCAGGAACTCCCAGATCATGGTGGAATGTCTGACCCCTGATTTCAACCACTTTGTCTTCTGACTAAATGTTGTTGTCTCATCCAGGAACTCCCAGATCATGGTGGAATGTCTGACCCCTGATTTCAACCACTTGGCCTTCTGACTAAATGTTGTTGTCTCATCCAGGAACTCCCAGATCATGGTGGAATGTCTGACCCCTGATTTCAACCACTTGGCCTTCTGACTAAATGTTGTTGTCTCATCCAGGAACTCCCAGATCATGGTGGAATGTCTGACCCCTGATTTCAACCACTTTGTCTTCTGACTAAATGTTGTTGCCTCATCCAGGAAGTCCCAGATCATGGTGGAATGTCTGACCCCTGATTTCAACCACTTTGTCTTCTGACTAAATGTTGTTGTCTCATCCAGGAAGTCCCAGATCATGGTGGAATGTCTGACCCCTGATTTCAACCACTTTGTCTTCTGACTAAATGTTGTTGTCTCATCCAGGAACTCCCAGATCATGGTGGAATGTCTGACCCCTGATTTCAACCACTTGGCCTTCTGACTAAATGTTGTTGTCTCATCCAGGAACTCCCAGATCATGGTGGAATGTCTGACCCCTGATTTCAACCACTTTGTCTTCTGACTAAATGTTGTTGCCTCATCCAGGAAGTCCCAGATCATGGTGGAATGTCTGACCCCTGATTTCAACCACTTTGTCTTCTGACTAAATGTTGTTGTCTCATCCAGGAAGTCCCAGATCATGGTGGAATGTCTGACCCCTGATTTCAACCACTTTGTCTTCTGACTAAATGTTGTTGTCTCATCCAGGAACTCCCAGATCATGGTGGAATGTCTGACCCCTGATTTCAACCACTTGGCCTTCTGACTAAATGTTGTTGTCTCATCCAGGAACTCCCAGATCATGGTGGAATGTCTGACCCCTGATTTCAACCACTTTGTCTTCTGACTAAATGTTGTTGTCTCATCCAGGAAGTCCCAGATCATGGTGGAATGTCTGACCCCTGATTTCAACCACTTTGTCTTCTGACTAAATGTTGTTGTCTCATCCAGGAACTCCCAGATCATGGTGGAATGTCTGACCCCTGATTTCAACCACTTTGTCTTCTGACTAAATGTTGTTGTCTCATCCAGGAACTCCCAGATCATGGTGGAATGTCTGACCCCTGATTTCAACCACTTTGTCTTCTGACTAAATGTTGTTGTCTCATCCAGGAAGTCCCAGATCATGGTGGAATGTCTGACCCCTGATTTCAACCACTTTGTCTTCTGACTAAATGTTGTTGTCTCATCCAGGAACTCCCAGATCACGGTGGAATGTCTGACCCCTGATTTCAACCACTTTGTCTTCTGACTAAATGTTGTTGTCTCATCCAGGAAGTCCCAGATCACGGTGGAATGTCTGACCCCTGATTTCAACCCCTTTGTCTTCTGACTAAATGTTGTTGTCTCATCCAGGAAGTCCCAGATCATGGTGGAATGTCTGACCCCTGATTTCAACCACTTTGTCTTCTGACTAAATGTTGTTGTCTCATCCAGGAACTCCCAGATCATGGTGGAATGTCTGACCCCTGATTTCAACCACTTTGTCTTCTGACTAAATGTTGTTGTCTCATCCAGGAAGTCCCAGATCATGGTGGAATGTCTGACCCCTGATTTCAACCACTTTGTCTTCTGACTAAATGTTGTTGTCTCATCCAGGAACTCCCAGATCATGGTGGAATGTCTGACCCCTGATTTCAACCACTTTGTCTTCTGACTAAATGTTGTTGTCTCATCCAGGAAGTCCCAGATCATGGTGGAATGTCTGACCCCTGATTTCAACCACTTTGTCTTCTGACTAAATGTTGTTGTCTCATCCAGGAACTCCCAGATCATGGTGGAATGTCTGACCCCTGATTTCAACCACTTTGTCTTCTGACTAAATGTTGTTGTCTCATCCAGGAACTCCCAGATCATGGTGGAATGTCTGACCCCTGATTTCAACCACTTTGTCTTCTGACTAAATGTTGTTGTCTCATCCAGGAACTCCCAGATCATGGTGGAATGTCTGACCCCTGATTTCCGAGGAGATCTGGCGGCGGTGGAGAAGATCGCCCAATCAGGGCTGGACGTTTACGCCCACAATGTGGAGACCGTCCGCGAGCTGCAGAGGTACGGGCCCTGACCCTTACGTGACCCTATACCCTATACAGGGGACTACGTTTGACTCGGGCCCATAGGGAACAGGGGGGTCGTTAGGGGATGCAGACTATAAAGCATGGCTACACTGTTAGGACCCTGGTCAATATACCTCTACCTGTCTGTCTGGTCTCAGAATAACTATACCTGTCTGTCTGGTCTCAGAATAACTATACCTGTCTGTCTGGTCTCAGAATAACTATACCTGTCTGTCTGGTCTCAGAATAACTATACCTGTCTGTCTGGTCTCAGAATAACTATACCTGTCTGTCTGGTCTCAGAATAACTATACCTGTCTGTCTGGTCTCAGAATAACTATACCTGTCTGTCTGGTCTCAGAATAACTATACCTGTCTGTCTGGTCTCAGAATAACTATACCTGTCTGTCTGGTCTCAGAATAACTATACCTGTCTGTCTGGTCTCAGAATAACTATACCTGTCTGTCTGGTCTCAGAATAACTATACCTGTCTGTCTGGTCTCAGAATAACTACCTGTCTGTCTTGTCTCAGAATAACTATACCTGTCTGTCTGGTCTCAGAATAACTATCCCTGTCTGTCTGGTCTCAGAATAACTATACCTGTCTGTCTGGTCTCAGAATAACTATACCTGTCTGTCTGGTCTCAGAATAACTATACCTGTCTGTCTGGTCTCAGAATAACTATACCTGTCTGTCTGGTCTCAGAATAACTATACCTGTCTGTCTGTCTACCTGTCTGTCTGGTCTCAGAATAACTCTACCTGTCTGTCTGGTCTCAGAATAACTCTACCTGTCTGTCTGGTCTCAGAATAACTCTACCTGTCTGTCTGTCTGTCTGGTCCATCAGGCTATTTCTCAGCAGCTTCTGTCTCTCCCTGACCTGCTCCACTGTGAACCCAATGAAAGGAAACACCTTCAGCTGTAGCCTGGGTTCCAGTCTGTTTCTCCCTGACCTTCAGCTGTAGCCTGGGTTCCAGTCTGTTTCTCCCTGACCTTCAGCTGTAGCCTGGGTTCCAGTCTGTTTCTCCCTGACCTGCTCCACTGTGAACCCAATGAAAGGAAACACCTTCAGCTGTAGCCTGGGTTCCAGTCTGTTTCTCCCATCATTCCAGTGCTCGTCATGACACCGAGTACAAGGAGTGGAATGTTAACACAACAGGTTCTGGATTCCAGGCTACTTCTATTTTTCTTCATGGATTCCCCAGTTGACCGTATTTGTTTCCCCAAACCCATGGTGCAGTACACTTCCTGTCCACCAGGTAGGGGGAAGGAGATGGTGAATTTGCTGTGAAGGAACTGTCTTTGTTAAGAGGTTGTAATACCGACTCTGACCAGCAGGTGGCAGCAAAACGCCCCCCGTTTTTTAAAATAGAAACTTGACTGTTGTACCACGTCTATCCTAGACAATAACCTTCATATAATGGACTCTGGTCCAACTTAGTGCACTTAATAGGGAATAGGGTGCACTTCATAGGGAATAGGGTGCGCTTCATAGGGAATAGGGTGCACTTCATAGGGAATAGGGATGCAGTTCAAATGAAGTGCACCTCATAGGGAATAGGGTGCACTTCATAGGGAATAGGGTGCACTTCATAGGGAATAGGGTGCACTTCATAGGGAATAGGGCACCATTTGGGACTGGATTCAAAGGTTTTTGCAGTTCACCTGAATACAGATCGGCACCAGAGGAACCGTCGAGGCTGAATATATTGTCCGTAACTTACTGACAGAAAAGAAATCATTTATATTTTATTTTCATGACCTTTTGACCCCACAGACACGTCCGTGATCCGCGGGCGAACATCGACCAATCCCTGAATGTCCTGCGTCACGCCAAGGCCGTCAGACCAGACATTCTCACCAAGACCTCCATCATGTTGGGTCTCGGAGAGACGGACCGGCAGATCTATAACACACTGACTGGTACACACACACACACACACACACACACGTCTGGGAGAGACGGACCGACAGATTTATTACACATTGACCGGTACACACACACACACACACACACACACACGTCTGGGAGAGACGAACAGATATTATATATTTGTAACCAGTAACGGTGTTGTTGTTGTTGTTGTTGTTGACAGAGCTGAGAGAGGCAGGAGTGGATTGTCTAACACTGGGACAGTACATGCAGCCCACCAAACGCCACCTCAAGGTACAGCGTGCACACACACACACACACACACACACACACACACACACACACACACACACACACACACACACACACACACACACACACAGAGCCAACCACCCAGGCAGCAGGATTTCAGTTCAGAATAACCGTGTGTGTGTGTGTGTGTGTGTGTGTGTGTGTGTGTGTGTGTGTGTGTGTGTAGGTGGAGGAGTATGTAACTCCTGAGAGGTTTGGCCACTGGGAGGAGGTGGGGAAGGAGATGGGATTCGTCTACACAGCCAGCGGACCCTTAGTGCGCTCCTCATACAAAGCAGGTGAGACACGGATACACACACAGACACGGAGACACACACAAGGAGACACACACAGACACGGAGACATAAATATGGATACTACTAATCAGAGTAGATTCATTCACCTCCTTATAAATAAAAACTCTGATTAACCCTCTCCACTCCTCTCATTCTCCACTCCTCTCATTCACCACTCCTCTCATTCTCCACTCCTCTCATTCTCCACCCCTCTCATGCTCCACCCCTCTCATGCTCCACCCCTCTCATGCTCCACCCCTCTCATTCTCCACACCACTCCTCTCATTCTCCACCCCTCTCGTTCTCCACCCCTCTCATTCTCCACTCCTCTCATTCTCCACTCCTCTCATTCTCCACTCCTCTCATTCTCCACTCCTCTCATTCTCCACTCCTCTCATTCTCCACTCCTCTCATTCTCCACTCCTCTCATTCTCCACTCCTCTCATTCTCCACTCCTCTCATTCTCCACCCCTCTCATTCTCCTCTCCTCCTTCTCCACCCCTCTCATTCTCCACTCCTCTCATTCTCCACTCCTCTCATTCTCCACCCCTCTCGTTCTCCACCCCTCTCGTTCTCCACACCAGGTGAGTTCTTCCTGAAGAATCTGTTAGAGAAGAGGAAGGCAGCGGCAGAATAGCCTGATCACCTGGACTCACCTTTACCTGAGTCCTGACGTCTCCTCCTTTCAGATTCCTCTCTCCCTCCATAAAGCTACTCTAGATAACACTGTATTACAATATAATATACCACAACAGCTACAATATAAAGTTCTCCAATCCAGAATATGAGCTACTACAGGACTCTGTTCATGTTGATGTCTCGTTCTGTACATTATAACCAGTGATGTAGTGGGGGGTAAATATCTGGGAAGATAAAGGGGGGTAATTACCTGGGAATATAAAGGGGGGTAATTACCTGGGAAGATAAAGGGGGGTAAATACCTGGGAAGATAAAGGGGGGTAAATACCTGGGAAGATAAAGGGGGGTAAATATCTGGGAATATAAAGGGGGGTAAATACCTGGGAAGATAAAGGGGGGGTAAATATCTGGGAATATAAAGGGGGGTAATTACCTGGGAATATAAAGGGGGGTAATTACCTGGGAAGATAAAGGGGGGTAAATACCTGGGAAGATAAAGGGGGGTAAATATCTGGGAATATAAAGGGGGGTAAATATCTGGGAATATAAAGGGGGGTAATTACCTGGGAAGATAAGGGGGGGTAAATATCTGGGAATATAAAGGGGGGTAATTACCTGGGAAGATAAGGGGGGGTATTTACCTGGGAAGATAAGGGGGGGTAAATATCTGGGAATATAAAGGGGGGTAAATATCTGGGAATATAAAGGGGGGTAAATATCTGGGAATAGGGGGGTAAATACCTGGGAAGATAAAGGGGGGCAGTAATTGCCTGGGAAGATAAAGGGGGGCAGTAATTGCCTGGGAAGATAAAGGGGGGGGAGTAATTGCCTGGGAAGATAAAGGGGGGCAGTAATTGCCTGGGAAGATAAGGGGGGGTAAATATCTGGGAATATAAAGGGGGGTAAATATCTGGGAATATAAAGGGGGGTAAATATCTGGGAATATAAAGGGGGGTAAATACCTGGGAAGATAAGGGGGGGTAAATATCTGGGAATATAAAGGGGGGTAAATATCTGGGAATATAAAGGGGGGTAAATATCTGGGAAGATAAAGGGGGGTAAATACCTGGGAAGATAAAGGGGGGCAGTAATTGCCTGGGAAGATAAAGGGGGGTCGACCTCCACTCCACCACTGGCTATAGATGTATGATTCATATCAGTCAGCAACACACACATTCACACAGTCAACCTGAGTCGACCAACGCATCAGGAGGGCAGAGGGGGACAACACAACACAATAATTTGATTATTGACATGATACTCGGATGAGAGAGAATGACTTGAGGGGTTTGAAATGTGTTGCTATGTGATCAGTGTGTTGCTATGTGACTTGGAGTGTTGTTTTATAATGACTCACGGCTGTACATTAAAAGTATTAAATCATGACTTATCATTCCAATGTGTGTGTGTGTGTGTGAGAGAGATTGGGGCAATATGAATCTAGTGGGTTAATGGACAGGGCCATAGTGCACTAGATAGGGAATAAGGAACTAGGGCCCTTAGTGCACTAGATAGGGAATAAGGAACTAGGGCCCATAGTGCACTAGATAGGGAATAAGGAACTAGGGCCCATAGTGCACTAGATAGGGAATAAGGAACTAGGGCCCATAGTGCACTAGATAGGGAATAAGGAACTAGGGCCCATAGTGCACTAGATAGGGAATAAGGAACTAGGGCCCATAGTGCACTAGATAGGGAATAAGAAACTAGGGCCATAGTGCACTAGATAGGGAATAAGGTACTAGGGCCATAGTGCACTAGATAGGGAATAAGGAACTAGGGCCCATAGTGCACTAGATAGGGAATAAGGAACTAGGGCCATAGTGCACTAGATAGGGAATAAGGAACTAGGGCCCATAGTGCACTAGATAGGGAATAAGGTACTAGGGCCATAGTGCACTAGATAGGGAATAAGGAACTAGGGCCCATAGTGCACTAGATAGGGAATAAGGAACTAGGGCCCATAGTGCACTAGATAGGGAATAAGGAACTAGGGCCCATAGTGCACTAGATAGGGAATAAGAAACTAGGGCCATAGTGCACTAGATAGGGAATAAGGTACTAGGGCCATAGTGCACTAGATAGGGAATAAGGAACTAGGGCCCATAGTGCACTAGATAGGGAATAAGAAACTAGGGCCATAGTGCACTAGATAGGGAATAAGGTACTAGGGCCATAGTGCACTAGATAGGGAATAAGGAACTAGGGCCCATAGTGCACTAGATAGGGAATAAGGAACTAGGGCCCATAGTGCACTAGATAGGGAATAAGGAACTAGGGCCCATAGTGCACTAGATAGGGAATAAGGAACTAGGGCCCATAGTGCACTAGATAGGGAATAAGGAACTAGGGCCCATAGTGCACTAGATAGGGAATAAGGAACCATTTGAGACATAACATATGTCCACTAATGTCCACAACTCCCCCTAAACTGACTTTAGATACGTGGTTAAGGACCCCTGTCTAGTCTGGGGACGTCCCAAACGGCTCCCTGGTCCCTACTCTGTATATATATATACATGATTATATATACATGTATATATATATATATATACATATATAGTGCACTACTCTTGGACCCCTGTCTAGTCTGGGGACGTCCCAAACGGCTCCCTGGTCCCTACTCTGTATATATATACATACATATATAGTGCACTACTCTTGACCAAGGCCCATTGGGAAACACGATATAATTATAGGTTGAACACTAATACCTGAAGCAGTAACAAAGCATTGAGAGAGTCCGTGATGACAGTTCACATCTTGTTTTATTTAAGTCGCAGGTTGATGACATCACCAGTCTATATAAAAAAGGCAGGATATGAAAGGATCTGTTCAATCTGAAACGACACCCTCTATAGGGCCGTACGTTGGACCAGGAGAGCACCATGAAAGGGGACATTATTTAAGACTCACATTATTTATGTCTGTATAAAATCGGAACCAGTGATTGGCCAGTTACAACAGGAAATTAGACAGTATTAATGTGATTGGCCAGTTATAACAGGAAATGAGGCAGTATTAATGTGATTGGCCGGTTATAACAGGACATGAGACAGTATTAACGTGATTGGCCAGTTATAACAGGAAATGAGAGACAGTTAATTAATGTGATTAGTCAGTTATAACAGGAAATGAGAGGCAGTATTAATGTGATTGGCCGGTTATAACAGGAAATGAGAGGCAGTATTAATGTGATTGGCCGGTTATAACAGGAAATGAGAGGCAGTATTAATGTGATTGGCCGGTTATAACAGGAAATGAGAGGCAGTATTAATGTGATTGGCCGGTTATAACAGGAAATGAGAGGCAGTATTAATGTGATTGGCCGGCTATAACAGGAAATGAGAGGCAGTATTAATGTGATTGGCCGGTTCTAACAGGAAATGAGAGGCAGTATTAATGTGATTGGTCAGTTATAACAGGAAATAAAACCGGCAGCATCAAAACATATTGATTATCAATGATAGTCCTCGTAGAGGAAGAATGGTAGGTGAGGGGGGGGGGGGGGGGGTGATTCTGAGGGGTGTGTGTGTCAGAGTCAGACTTTGGTCTTCTTGGTCGGGGGTTCAGGGTTGATGTTGAGGGGTGTGTGTGTGTCAGAGTCAGACTTTGGTCTTCTTGGTCGGGGGTTCAGGGTTGATGCTGAGGGGTGTGTGTGTCAGACTGTGGTCTTCTTGATCGGGGGTTCAGGGTTGATGTTGAGGGGTGTGTGTGTGTCAGAGTCAGACTTTGGTCTTCTTGGTCGGGGGTTCAGGGTTGATGTTGAGGGGTGTGTGTGTCAGAGTCAGACTTTGGTCTTCTTGGTCGAGGGTTCAGGGTTGATGTTGAGGGGTGTGTGTCAGACTGTGGTCTTCTTGGTCGGGGGTTCAGGGTTGATGTTGAGGGGTGTGTGTGTGTCAGAGTCAGACTGTGGTCTTCTTGGTCGGGGGTTCAGGGTTGATGTTGAGGGGTGTGTGTGTCAGAGTCAGACTGTGGTCTTCTTGGTCGGGGGTTCAGGGTTGATGTTGAGGGGTGTGTGTCAGAGTCAGACTGTGGTCTTCTTGGTCGGGGGTTCAGGGTTGATGTTGAGGGGTGTGTGTGTCAGAGTCAGACTTTGGTCTTCTTGGTCGGGGGTTCAGGGTTGATGCTGAGGGGTGTGTGTCAGACTTTGGTCTTCTTGGTCGGGGGTTCAGGGTTGATGTTGAGGGGTGTGTGTGTCAGAGTCAGACTTTGGTCTTCTTGGTCGGGGGTTCAGGGTTGATGTTGAGGGGTGTGTGTGTCAGAGTCAGACTTTGGTCTTCTTGGTCGGGGGTTCAGGGTTGATGCTGATACGAGGGACTCCGGCCGTGGGTGTGTAGGGGATACGAGATGTCGTCAACTTCTTACCGATGGTTTCGATCTGCAGGAAACACACACAGAGGAGATGCAGTCTGGTTATTGTAGTGAGAACATAGTTTTACTGGGTGTGTGTACAGAGTGAACCTCGTCCCCCCCAGGCCTGACATGCTGGGGGCATGGAGCCTGGTAACAGTGTGGGTCTGTGTGTATGTGTGGGGGGTGGAGGGTAACATGCTAATCAATTAAAATACTGAGCGAATCACATGACTATGGAGGCGTGGCTCTAAATGGAAGCGGGACAGAGCCTGAGACTGTTGTATAATGTAGGACTTTGTAAAAATGGTGAAAATGGCCGATCAAAATAGATTATCTTATTAACCATATTATTTTTGGGAAGACTTAATTTATTCCGAGATCCGGACAAAATAAAGTTTATATGTGAAAACTATTTATAAGATAACAGTACTTTACAATTTTCCTAAATCACTTCCTTGTTTAAAATCGCTGGCGCCTTGAAGTCCACAACAACGTAGAGGGAGGGGCCTAACTTTTAGACTGGTGACGGACTGAGAGATCAGCCAATTAAAACCCAGCGGCTGTTCACACTGCTCCTGCCATACCACTTCCAGCGCTGTGAAACCAGGCGGTTAGAGAGCGAGCGTGTGTGTGTGTGTGTGTGTGTGTGTGTGTGTGTGTGTGTGTGTACCTGGAAGCCAATGTTCTGCAGGCGGGGGTGGAGCTGGTCCAACAGGCGACGGCCGTCAAACAGAAACGCTGGTTTCAACATGTGGTCATAGATCATCTCATAGTCCAGCTCCTACACACACACACACACACACACACACACACACACACACAGAGGGAAAGGAGGAGAACATGTGGTCATAGATCATCTCATAGTCCAGCTCCTACACACACACACACACACACACACACACACACAGTTGATGTTAGGTGTTTATATGATTGGATTAGTGTGTGTGTGTGTGCCTCTCACCTTGAACATGTCCCACTCGGTGCAGACGACCAGAGCGTGAGCCCCCTGACAGGCCTGGTAGGGATCCACTGACACTGTGACCAGCTCAGACACTACAACACACAGATACACCATCACATAGACACTACAACACACAGATACACCGTCACATAGACACTACAATACACAGATACACCATCACATAGACACTACAATACACAGATACACCGTCACATAGACACTACAATACACAGATACACCATCACATAGACACTACAATACACCATCACACAGACACTACAATACACAGATACACCATCACATAGACACTACAATACACCATCACATAGACACTACAATACACAGATACACCATCACATAGACACTACAATACACAGATACACCATCACATAGACACTACAATACACCATCACACAGACACTACAATACACAGATACACCATCACATAGACACTACAATACACCATCACACAGACACTACAATACACAGATACACCGTCACATAGACACTGTGACCAGATCAGACACTACAATACACAGATACACCGTCACATAGACACTGTGACCAGATCAGACACTACAATACACAGATACACCGTCACATAGACACTGCAACACACAGATACACCGTCACATAGACACTACAATACACAGATACACAATCACATAGACACTACAATACACAGATACACCATCACATAGACACTACAATACACAGATACACCATCACATAGACACTACAACACACAGATACACCATCACATAGACACTACAATACACCATCACACAGACACTACAATACACAGATACACCATCACATAGACACTACAATACACAGATACACCGTCACATAGACACTACAATACACAGATACACCATCACATAGACACTACAACACACAGATACACCATCACATAGACACTACAATACACCATCACACAGACACTACAATACACAGATACACCGTCACATAGACACTACAATACACCATCACACAGACACTACAATACACAGATACACCATCACATAGACACTACAATACACAGATACACCGTCACATAGACACTACAATACACAGATACACCATCACATAGACACTACAATACACAGATACACCGTCACATAGACACTACAATACACAGATACACCATCACATAGACACTACAATACACCATCACACAGACACTACAATACACAGATACACCATCACATAGACACTACAATACACCATCACACAGACACTACAACACACAGATACACCGTCACATAGACACTACAATACACCATCACACAGACACTACAATACACAGATACACCGTCACATAGACACTACAATACACCATCACACAGACACTACAATACACAGATACACCGTCACATAGACACTACAATACACAGATACACCATCACATAGACACTACAATACACAGATACACCATCACATAGACACTACAACACACAGATACACCGTCACATAGACACTACAATACACAGATACACCGTCACATAGACACTACAATACACAGATACACCGTCACATAGACACTACAATACACAGATACACCATCACATAGACACTACAATACACAGATACATCGTCACATAGACACTACAATACACAGATACACCGTCACATAGACACTACAATACACAGATACACCATCACACAGACACTACAATACACAGATACACCATCACATAGACACTACAACACACAGATACACAATCACATAGACACTACAACACACAGATACACCATCACATAGACACTACAATACACAGATACACCATCACATAGACACTACAATACACAGATACACCATCACACAGACGACCAGAGCGTGAGCCCCCTGACAGGCCTGGTAGGGATCCACTGACACTGTGACCAGCTCAGACACTACAATACACAGATACACCGTCACATAGACACTACAATACACAGATACACCGTCACATAGACACTACAATACACAGATACACCGTCACATAGACACTGTGACCAGATCAGACAGACAGGCAGACAGGCAGGCAGGCAGGCAGCCAGGCAGACACAGCCAGCCAGACAGAGAGACATACCCCCCCCCCCTCCCTCCTCTACCTCTGTGAGGGTCTTCAGAGATGTGCGGTTGAGAGAGGTCCAGAATGATCTGTTCCTTCAGGACTTTAGGGTCGTAGATGTGGAGCTTGGCTCCCTCGTCCATCAGGTACTTAGATATATAGATACTAGAAGACTCCCTGAAAGACACACACACACACACACACACACACACACACACACACACACACACACACACACACACACACGCCAGTCATTAAGCAGGCTTACAGGAGCAGTTTAGGTTAAGTGCCTTGCTCAAGGGCACAGATCGATTTTTCTCTCCCACCTAGTCGACTGGAAGATTTGAACCAGCAACCTTTCAGTACTGGCCCAACAATCTTAAATCGCTAAGCTACCTGGCATCCCATAATATGAATGATTAACTCTGGGGGGGGCGGGGGGGTTAATGTGTGTTCTATATCAGGTCAAGGTTCCAAGACATGCACTTTACCCCTACAAACTGATTAACCTGACACACACACACACACTGATTAACCTGACACACACACACACACTGATTAACCTGACACACACACACACACTGATTAACCTGACACACACACACACACACACTGATTAGCCTGACACACACGAGAGAGAGGAGAGAGAGAGAGACAGGCAGGCACTTTACCCCTTCACACACACACACTGATTAACCTGAAACACACGAGATAGAGAGAGAGAGAAAGGGGACAGAGAGAGAGGAGACCGAGGAGAGAGAGAGGGGACAGAGAGAGAGGAGACCGAGGAGAGAGAGAGGGGACAGAGAGAGAGGAGACCGAGGAGAGAGAGAGGGGACAGAGAGAGAGGAGACCGAGGAGAGAGAGAGGGGACAGAGAGAGGGGAGACCGAGGAGAGAGAGAGGAGAGAGAGACGGGACAGAGAGACAGGAGACCAAGGAGAGAGAGAGGAGAGAGAGACGGGACAGAGAGAGAGGAGACCGAGGAGAGAGAGAGGGGACAGAGAGAGAGGAGACCGAGGAGAGAGAGAGGGGACAGAGAGAGAGGAGACCGAGGAGAGAGAGAGGGGACAGAGAGAGAGGAGACCGAGGAGAGAGAGAGGGGACAGAGAGAGAGGAGACTGAGGAGAGAGAGAGGGGACAGAGAGAGGGGAGACCGAGGAGAGAGAGAGGGGACAGAGAGAGAGGAGACCGAGGAGAGAGAGAGGGGACAGAGAGAGAGGAGACCGAGGAGAGAGAGAGGGGACAGAGAGAGAGGAGACCGAGGAGAGAGCCAGGGGACAGAGAAAGAGGAGACCGATGAGAGAGAGAGGAGAGAGAGACGGGACAGAGAGAGAAGAGACCGAGGAGAGAGAGAGGAGAGAGAGACGGGACAGAGAGAGAGGAGACCGAGGAGAGAGAGAGGGAACAGAGAGAGAGAAGACAGAGGAGAGAGAGAGGAGAGAGAGGGGACAGAGAGAGAGGAGACCGAGGAGAGACTGAGGAGAGAGAGAGGGGACAGAGAGAGAGGAGACCGAGGAGAGACTGAGGAGAGAGAGAGGGGACAGAGAGAGAGGAGACCGAGGAGAGAGAGAGGGGACAGAGAGAGAGGAGACCGAGGAGAGAGAGAGGGGACAGAGAGAGAGGAGACTGAGGAGAGAGAGAGGGGACAGAGAGAGAGGAGACTGAGGAGAGAGAGAGGGGACAGAGAGAGAGGAGACCGAGGAGAGAGAGAGGGGACAGAGAGAGAGGAGACCGAGGAGAGAGAGAGGGGACAGAGAGAGAGGAGACCGAGGAGAGAGAGAGGGGACAGAGAGAGAGGAGACCGAGGAGAGAGAGAGGGGACAGAGAGAGAGGAGACCGAGGAGAGAGAGAGGGGACAGAGAGAGAGGAGACCGAGGAGAGAGAGAGGGGACAGAGAGAGAGGAGACCGAGGAGAGAGAGACGGGACAGAGAGAGAGGAGACCGAGGAGAGAGAGACAGGACAGAGAGAGAGAGGAGACCGAGAAGAGAGAGACAGGCACTACACAAAACAGAGACAGACAAATTTGACCCCAATAACTACCGTGGGATATGCGTCAACAGCAACCTTGGGAAAATCCTCTGCATTATCATTAACAGCAGACATTTCCTCAGTGAAAACAATGTACTGAGCAAATGTCAAATTGGCTTTTTACCAAATTACCGTACAACAGACCACGTATTCACCCTGCACACCTTAATTGGCAAACAAACAAACCAAAACAAAGGCAAAGTCTTCTCATGCTTTGTTGATTTAAAAAAAGCTTTGGACTCAATTTGGCACGAGGGTCTGCTTTACAAATGGATGGAAAGTGGTGTTGGGGGTAAAACATACAACATTATAAAATCCATGAACACAAACAACAAGTGTGCGGTTAAAATTGTCAAAGAACATTTCTTCTTCCCAAGAGGCCGTGGGGTGAGACAGGGCTGCAGCTTAAGCCCCACCCTCTTCAACATATATATCAACAAACTATTTGGCCCTAAACAGAGAGTACACAGCGGCAGAATACCTGACCGCTGTGACTGACCCAAACTTAAGGAAAGCTTTGACTATGTGCAGACTCAGTGAGCATAGCCTTGCTATTGAGAAAGGCCGCCGTAGGTAGACCTGGCTCTCAGGAGAAGACAGGCTATGTGCTCACTGCCCACAAAATGAGGTGGAAACTGAGCTGCACTTCCTAACCTCCTGCCCAATGTATGACCATATTAGAGAGACATATTTCCCTCAGATTACACAGATCCACAAAGAATTCGAAAACAAATCCAATTTTGATAAACTCCCATATCTACTGGGTGAAATACCACAGTGTGACATCATCACAGCAGCAAGATTTGTGACCTGTTGCCACGAGAAAAGGGCAACCAGTGAAGAACACACACCATTGTAAATACAACCCATATTTATGTTGATTTATTTGCACATCGTTACAACACTGTATACAGATAATAATAATATGACATTTGAAATGTCTTTATTATTTTGGAACTTCTGTGAGTGTAATGTTTACTGTTCATTTTAATTTTAACTTTCGTTTATCATCTACTCATCTAAGTTTCCCATGAAAATAAAGAGAGAGAGCGAGAGAAAGAAAAGGAATTGATGTTTCAACAAGAGAAGAAAGAGGAGAGAGGGAACGAGGAGGAAGAGAGGGAACGAGGAGGAAGAGAGGGAACGAGGAGGAAGAGAGGGAACGAGGAGGAAGAGAGGGAACGAGGAGGGAGAGAGGGAACGAGGAGGAAGAGAGGGAACGAGGAGGAGAGGAGAAGAATAGAAGATAGGAAAATAGATACCTGGTATCTCCAGTGTCTTTCTTAAAGGAGAATCCCAGCAGGGCGATCTTCTTCCCTGTCACTGTGTTAAACAGACAGTCAATGATACGACACGCAAACCTCCTCCGTTGGTACTCATTCATATCAATCACCTGGAGAGAGGGAGGAGGTGGGAGAGGGAGGAGAGAGGAGGAGGAGGGGGAGGAGGAGGGAGAGGGGGGAGGAGAGAGGGAGGAGGTGGGAGAGGGAGGAGGAGGAGGGAGAGGGAGGTTGGGAGAGAGGGAGGAGGGAAGGAGGGAGAGGGAGAGGAGGAGGGAGAGAGGGAGGAGGAGGAGGGAGAGGGAGGAGGAGGAGGGAGAGGGGGAGGAGGGAGAGGGGGAGGAGGAGGGAGGAGGAGGGAGAAAGGGAGGAGAAGGGAGAGGAGGAGGGAGAGAGGGAGAGGGGGAAGAGGAGGAGGGAGAGGGAGGAGGAGGAGGGAGAGGGAGGGAGGGAGAAGGGGAGGAGGAGGGAGAGGAGGAGGGAGAGGGAGGGAGAGGAGGAGGGAGAGAGGGAGAAGGAGGGAGAGGAGGGAGGAGAGAGGTTGGGAGAGAGGGAGGAGGAGGGAGAGGGAGGGAGGGAGGGAGGGAGGGAGGGAGGGAGGGAGGGAAAGGGAGGTGAAGAGGAAGGAGGTGAAAGCATAATAATAAATATAGCTGTGAGCAGCAATGAACGGGGTTCACAGGATGACAGAAAGAACACAAGATGAGTTGGAGAACAACAAGCACTATCATGTTGTAACTATCTTTACACATGCAAATAATGAGTTACCTTTTTATGGCTGCAGGGGGCAGTATTGAGTAGCTTGGATGAAAGGTGCCCATATCAAACGGCCTGCTCCTGTCATAGTTGCTAATATTTGCATATTATTATTAGTATTGGATAGAAAACACTCTGAAGTTTCTAAAACTGTTTGAATTATGTCTGTGAGTATAACAGAACTCATATAGCAGGCAAAAACCTGAGAAATTCCACTTCCTGTTTTTTTTCTGGAGGTGGCAGATTTTCAACCAAGGTCTCATTGAAATTACAGCGAGATATGGATGAGTTTTCACTTCCTACGCCTTCCACTAGATGTCAGCAGTCAATAGAACTTTGTCTGATGACTCTAATGTGAAGAGGGGTCGATTGACACAGGAAATAGTGACCACAGCCATGAGTGGACCACGCTTTCACCAGGCGCGTTCACAGGGGAAGGACCTGCGTTCCACCGCTCATCTGAAGTCATTCTAATTCTCCGGTTGGAACGTTATTCAAGATGCATGTAAACTACATTCTAAAGATTGATTCAGTACATCGTTTGACATGTTTCTACTGACTGTTACGGAACTTTTGGACATTTCGTCACGTTATAGTGGACGCGCTTTGTGACTTTGGAATTGTTTACCAAACGCATTAACCAAAGTAGCTAATTGGACATAAATAACTGACATTTTTTGAACAAATCAAGCATTTATTGTGGACCTGGGATTCCTAGGACTGCATTCTGATGAAGTTAAGTAAGGTAGGTTAGGTAAGGAAACATTTATCATGTATTTTCTGGTTTCTGTTGACTCCAACATGGAGGCTAATTTGGCTTCTGTTCTGAGCTCCGTCTCAGATTATTGCATGTGTTGCTTTTTCCGTGAGCTTTTTTAAAAATCTGACACAGCGGTTGCATTAAGGAGAGGTATATCTATAATTCCATGTGTATAACTTGTATTATCATCTACATTTATGACGAGTATTTCTGTTGAAACGATGTGGCTATGCAAAATCACTTGATGTTTTTGGAACTAGTGAATCTAACGCGCCAATGTAAACTCTGATTGTTTTGATATAAATATGAACTTTATCAAACAAAACATGCATGTATTGTGTAACATGAAGTCCTATGAGTGTCATCTGATGAAGATAATTCAAGGTTAGTGATTCATTTTATCTTTATTTCTGCTTTTTGTGAATGGTATATTTTGCTGGAAAATGGCTGTGCTTATTTGTGGTTTGGTGGAGACCTAACATACTCGTTTGTAGTGCTTTCGCTGAAAAGCCTATTTGAAATCGGACACTTTGGTGGGATTAACAACGAGAATATCTTTAAAATGATTTCAGACACATGTCTGTTTTAGGAATTCTAATTATGAGATTTCTGTGGTTTGAATTTGGGGCCCTCTATTTTCACTGGTAGTTGTCAAATCGATCCCGATATTGGGATTGCAGCCATAACAGATGAACAGTATCAAATATCAAGTATCAAAAGTGTGGTTCGTCTTTGGGATGTCGATGACAGCGATGACAAGTTTACAGTTGACTGGCCACTGTGGAGTGGATCTACTGTGGTTTAAAAAATGGACACGTAAAATTAGATTTTTTGATTCGTCAATAACTCGGCATTCCTCTTGACCCTTAGAGAATAGCTATGTTAAGACATGTTCCATGGTTACCACATTCCACATGTGTTCGTATGGTACCATGGTTACCACATTCCACGTGTGTTCGTATGGTACCATGGTTACCACAGTCCACGTGTTCGTATGGTACCATGGTTACCACAGTCCACGTGTTCGTATGGTACCATGGTTACCACAGTCCACGTGTTCGTATGGTACCATGGTTACCACAGTCCACGTGTTCGTATGGTACCATGGTTACCACAGTCCACGTGTTCGTATGGTACCATGGTTACCACAGTCCACGTGTTCGTATGGTACCATGGTTACCACATTCCACGTGTTCGTATGGTTCCATGGTTACCACATTCCACATGTATTGGTATGGTACCATGGTTACCACATTCCACGTGTTCGTATGGTACCATGGTTACCACATTCCACATGTGTTTGTATGGTTCATAAGAAGAAGACTAGGTACCGGTGAACCTCTCCTGCACCCTGACTAGGTACCGGTCACCCTCTCCTGCACCCTGACTCGGTACCGGTGATGCCCTCCTGCACCCTGATTAGGTACCGGTGACCCTCCTGCACCCTGATTAGGTACCGGTGACCCTCCTGCACCCTGACTAGGTACCGGTGACCCTCCTACACCCTGACTAGGTACCGGTGACCCTCCTGCACCCTGACTAGGTACCGGTGACCCTCCTACACCCTGACTAGGTACTGGTGACCCTCCTACACCCTGACTAGGTACTGGTGACCCTCCTACACCCTGACTAGGTACCGGTGACCCTCTCCTGCACCCTGACTAGGTACCGGTGACCCTCCTACACCCTGACTAGGTACCGGTGACCCTCGTACACCCTGACTAGGTACCGGTGACCCTCCTACACCCTGACTAGGTACCGGTGACCCTCCTGCACCCTGACTAGGTACCGGTGACCCTCCTACACCCTGACTAGGTACCGGTGACCCTCCTACACCTTGACTAGGTACCGGTGACCCTCCTACACCCTGACTAGTTACCGGTTACCCTCCTACACCCTGACTAGGTACCGGTGACCCTCCTACACCCTGACTAGGTACTGGTGACCCTCCTACACCCTGACTAGGTACTGGTGACCCCCCTACACCCTGACTAGGTACTGGTGACCCTCCTACACCCTGACTAGGTACTGGTGACCCTCCTACACCCTGACTAGGTACTGGTGACCCTCCTACACACTGAGTAGGTACCCGTGACCCTCCTACACCCTGGGTACCGGTGACCCTCCTACACCCTGACTAGGTACCGGTGACCCTCTCCTGCACCCTGACTAGGTACCGGTGACCCTCCTACACCCTGACTAGGTACCGGTGACCCTCCTACACCCTGACTAGGTACCGGTGACCCTCCTGCACCCTGACTAGGTACCGGTGACCCTCCTGCACCCTGACTCGGTACCGGTGACCCTCCTACACCCTGACTAGGTACCGGTGACCCTCCTACACCCTGACTAGGTACCGGTGACCCTCCTACACACTGAGTAGGTACCGGTGACCCTCCTACACCCTGGGTACTGGTGACCCTCCTACACCCTGACTAGGTACTGGTGACCCTCCTACACACTGACTAGGTACCGGTGACCCTCCTACACCCTGACTAGGTACCGGTGACCCTCCTACACCCTGACTAGGTACCGGTGACCCTCCTGCACCCTGACTCGGTACCGGTGACCCTCCTGCACCCTGACTAGGTACCGGTGACCCTCCTACACCCTGACTAGGTACCGGTGACCCTCCTACACCCTGACTAGGTACCGGTGACCCTCCTACACCCTGACTAGTTACCGGTGACCCTCCTACACCCTGACTAGTTACCGGTGACCCTCCTACACCTTGACTAGGTACCGGTGACCCTCCTACACCCTGACTAGGTACCGGTGACCCTCCTACACCCTGACTAGGTACCGGTGACCCTCCTACACCCTGACTAGGTACCGGTGACCCTCCTGCACCCTGACTAGGTACCGGTGACCCTCCTGCACCCTGACTAGGTACCGGTGACCCTCCTGCACCCTGACTCGGTACCGGTGACCCTCCTGCACCCTGACTAGGTACCGGTGACCCTCCTACACCCTGACTAGGTACCGGTGACCCTCCTGCACCCTGACTAGGTACCGGTGACCCTCCTGCACCCTGACTAGGTACCGGTGACCCTCCTGCACCCTGACTCGGTACCGGTGACCCTCCTGCACCCTGACTAGGTACCGGTGACCCTCCTACACCCTGACTAGGTACCGGTGACCCTCCTACACCCTGACTAGGTACCGGTGACCCTCCTACACCCTGACTAGGTACCGGTGACCCTCCTACACCCTGACTAGGTACCGGTGACCCTCCTGCACCCTGACTAGGTACCGGTAACCCTCCTGCACCCTGACTAGGTACCGGTGACCCTCCTACACCCTGACTAGGTACCGGTGACCCTCCTGCACCCTGACTAGGTACCGGTGACCCTCCTACACCCTGACTAGGTACCGGTGACCCTCCTACACCCTGACTAGGTACCGGTGACCCTCCTACACCCTGACTAGGTACCGGTGACCCTCCTGCACCCTGACTAGGTACCGGTGACCCTCCTACACCCTGACTAGGTACCGGTGACCCTCCTACACCCTGACTAGGTACCGGTGACCCTCCTACACCCTGACTAGGTACCGGTGACCCTCCTGCACCCTGACTAGGTACCGGTGACCCTCCTACACCCTGACTAGGTACCGGTGACCCTCCTACACCCTGACTAGGTACCGGTGACCCTCCTACACCCTGACTAGGTACCGGTGACCCTCCTACACCCTGACTAGGTACCGGTGACCCTCTCCTGCACCCTGACTAGGTACCGGTGACCCTCCTACACCCTGACTAGGTACCGGTGACCCTCGTACACCCTGACTAGGTACCGGTGACCCTCCTACACCCTGACTAGGTACCGGTGACCCTCCTGCACCCTGACTAGGTACCGGTGACCCTCCTACACCCTGACTAGGTACCGGTGACCCTCCTACACCCTGACTAGGTACCGGTGACCCTCCTACACCCTGACTAGTTACCGGTTACCCTCCTACACCCTGACTAGGTACCGGTGACCCCCCTACACCCTGACTAGGTACTGGTGACCCTCCTACACCCTGACTAGGTACTGGTGACCCCCCTACACCCTGACTAGGTACTGGTGACCCTCCTACACCCTGACTAGGTACCGGTGACCCTCCTACACCCTGACTAGGTACCGGTGACCCTCCTACACCCTGACTAGGTACCGGTGACCCTCCTGCACCCTGACTAGGTACCGGTGACCCTCCTACACCCTGACTAGGTACCGGTGACCCTCCTACACCCTGACTAGGTACCGGTGACCCTCCTACACCCTGACTAGGTACCGGTGACCCTCCTACACCCTGACTAGGTACCGGTGACCCTCTCCTGCACCCTGACTAGGTACCGGTGACCCTCCTACACCCTGACTAGGTACCGGTGACCCTCGTACACCCTGACTAGGTACCGGTGACCCTCCTACACCCTGACTAGGTACCGGTGACCCTCCTGCACCCTGACTAGGTACCGGTGACCCTCCTACACCCTGACTAGGTACCGGTGACCCTCCTACACCCTGACTAGGTACCGGTGACCCTCCTACACCCTGACTAGTTACCGGTTACCCTCCTACACCCTGACTAGGTACCGGTGACCCCCCTACACCCTGACTAGGTACTGGTGACCCTCCTACACCCTGACTAGGTACTGGTGACCCCCCTACACCCTGACTAGGTACTGGTGACCCTCCTACACCCTGACTAGGTACCGGTGACCCTCCTACACCCTGACTAGGTACCGGTGACCCTCCTACACCCTGACTAGGTACCGGTGACCCTCCTACACCCTGACTAGGTAACGGTGACCCTCCTGCACCCTGACTAGGTACCGGTGACCCTCCTGCACCCTGACTCGGTACCGGTGACCCTCCTGCACCCTGACTAGGTACCGGTGACCCTCCTACACCCTGACTAGGTACCGGTGACCCTCCTACACACTGAGTAGGTACCGGTGACCCTCCTACACCCTGGGTACTGGTGACCCTCCTACACCCTGACTAGGTACTGGTGACCCTCCTACACACTGACTAGGTACCGGTGACCCTCCTACACCCTGACTAGGTACCGGTGACCCTCCTACACCCTGACTAGGTACCGGTGACCCTCCTGCACCCTGACTCGGTACCGGTGACCCTCCTGCACCCTGACTAGGTACCGGTGACCCTCCTACACCCTGACTAGGTACCGGTGACCCTCCTACACCCTGACTAGGTACCGGTGACCCTCCTACACCCTGACTAGTTACCGGTGACCCTCCTACACCCTGACTAGGTACCGGTGACCCTCCTACACCCTGACTAGGTACCGGTGACCCTCCTACACCCTGACTAGGTACCGGTGACCCTCCTACACCCTGACTAGGTACCGGTGACCCTCCTGCACCCTGACTAGGTACCGGTGACCCTCCTGCACCCTGACTAGGTACCGGTGACCCTCCTGCACCCTGACTCGGTACCGGTGACCCTCCTGCACCCTGACTAGGTACCGGTGACCCTCCTACACCCTGACTAGGTACCGGTGACCCTCCTGCACCCTGACTAGGTACCGGTGACCCTCCTGCACCCTGACTAGGTACCGGTGACCCTCCTGCACCCTGACTCGGTACCGGTGACCCTCCTGCACCCTGACTAGGTACCGGTGACCCTCCTACACCCTGACTAGGTACTGGTGACCCTCCTACACACTGAGTAGGTACCCGTGACCCTCCTACACCCTGGGTACTGGTGACCCTCCTACACCCTGACTAGGTACTGGTGACCCTCCTACACCCTGACTAGGTACCGGTGACCCTCCTACACCCTGACTAGGTACCGGTGACCCTCCTGCACCCTGACTAGGTACTGGTGACCCTCCTACACCCTGACTAGGTACTGGTGACCCTCCTACACCCTGACTAGGTACCGGTGACCCTCTCCTGCACCCTGACTAGGTACCGGTGACCCTCCTACACCCTGACTAGGTACCGGTGACCCTCCTACACCCTGACTAGGTACCGGTGACCCTCCTGCACCCTGACTAGGTACCGGTGACCCTCCTGCACCCTGACTCGGTACCGGTGACCCTCCTACACCCTGACTAGGTACCGGTGACCCTCCTACACCCTGACTAGGTACCGGTGACCCTCCTACACACTGAGTAGGTACCGGTGACCCTCCTACACCCTGACTAGTTACCGGTGACCCTCCTACACCCTGACTAGGTACCGGTGACCCTCCTACACCCTGACTAGGTACCGGTGACCCTCCTACACCCTGACTAGGTACCGGTGACCCTCCTGCACCCTGACTAGGTACCGGTGACCCTCCTGCACCCTGACTCGGTACCGGTGACCCTCCTACACCCTGACTAGGTACCGGTGACCCTCCTGCACCCTGACTAGGTACCGGTGACCCTCCTGCACCCTGACTCGGTACCGGTGACCCTCCTGCACCCTGACTAGGTACCGGTGACCCTCCTACACCCTGACTAGGTACCGGTGACCCTCCTGCACCCTGACTAGGTACCGGTGACCCTCCTGCACCCTGACTAGGTACCGGTGACCCTCCTACACCCTGACTAGGTACCGGTGACCCTCCTGCACCCTGACTAGGTACCGGTGACCCTCCTGCACCCTGACTCGGTACCGGTGACCCTCCTGCACCCTGACTCGGTACCGGTGACCCTCCTACACCCTGACTAGGTACCGGTGACCCTCCTACACCCTGACTAGGAACCGGTGACCCTCCTACACACTGAGTAGGTACCGGTGACCCTCGTACACCCTGGGTACAGGTGACCCTCCTACACCCTGACTAGGTACTGGTGACCCTCCTACACACTGACTAGGTACCGGTGACCCTCCTACACCCTGACTAGGTACCGGTGACCCTCCTACACCCTGACTCGGTACCGGTGACCCTCCTGCACCCTGACTCGGTACCGGTGACCCTCCTGCACCCTGACTAGGTACCGGTGACCCTCCTACACCCTGACTAGGTACCGGTGACCCTCCTACACCCTGACTAGGTACCGGTGACCCTCCTACACCCTGACTAGTTACCGGTGACCCTCCTACACCCTGACTAGGTACCGGTGACCCTCCTACACCCTGACTAGGTACCGGTGACCCTCCTACACCCTGACTAGGTACCGGTGACCCTCCTACACCCTGACTAGGTACCGGTGACCCTCCTGCACCCTGACTAGGTACCGGTGACCCTCCTGCACCCTGACTAGGTACCGGTGACCCTCCTGCACCCTGACTCGGTACCGGTGACCCTCCTGCACCCTGACTAGGTACCGGTGACCCTCCTACACCCTGACTAGGTACCGGTGACCCTCCTGCACCCTGACTAGGTACCGGTGACCCTCCTGCACCCTGACTAGGTACCGGTGACCCTCCTGCACCCTGACTCGGTACCGGTGACCCTCCTGCACCCTGACTAGGTACCGGTGACCCTCCTACACCCTGACTAGGTACTGGTGACCCTCCTACACACTGAGTAGGTACCCGTGACCCTCCTACACCCTGGGTACTGGTGACCCTCCTACACCCTGACTAGGTACTGGTGACCCTCCTACACCCTGACTAGGTACCGGTGACCCTCCTACACCCTGACTAGGTACCGGTGACCCTCCTACACCCTGACTAGGTACCGGTGACCCTCTCCTGCACCCTGACTAGGTACCGGTGACCCTCCTACACCCTGACTAGGTACCGGTGACCCTCCTACACCCTGACTAGGTACCGGTGACCCTCCTGCACCCTGACTAGGTACCGGTGACCCTCCTGCACCCTGACTCGGTACCGGTGACCCTCCTACACCCTGACTAGGTACCGGTGACCCTCCTACACCCTGACTAGGTACCGGTGACCCTCCTACACACTGAGTAGGTACCGGTGACCCTCCTACACCCTGACTAGTTACCGGTGACCCTCCTACACCCTGACTAGGTACCGGTGACCCTCCTACACCCTGACTAGGTACCGGTGACCCTCCTACACCCTGACTAGGTACCGGTGACCCTCCTGCACCCTGACTAGGTACCGGTGACCCTCCTGCACCCTGACTAGGTACCGGTGACCCTCCTGCACCCTGACTCGGTACCGGTGACCCTCCTGCACCCTGACTAGGTACCGGTGACCCTCCTACACCCTGACTAGGTACCGGTGACCCTCCTACACCCTGACTAGGTACCGGTGACCCTCCTGCACCCTGACTAGGTACCGGTGACCCTCCTGCACCCTGACTAGGTACCGGTGACCCTCCTGCACCCTGACTAGGTACCGGTGACCCTCCTGCACCCTGACTCGGTACCGGTGACCCTCCTGCACCCTGACTAGGTACCGGTGACCCTCCTACACCCTGACTAGGTACCGGTGACCCTCCTACACCCTGACTAGGTACCGGTGACCCTCCTACACCCTGACTAGGTACCGGTGACCCTCCTACACCCTGACTAGGTACCGGTAACCCTCCTGCACCCTGACTAGGTACCGGTGACCCTCCTACACCCTGACTAGGTACCGGTGACCCTCCTACACCCTGACTAGGTACCGGTGACCCTCCTGCACCCTGACTAGGTACCGGTGACCCTCCTGCACCCTGACTCGGTACCGGTGACCCTCCTGCACCCTGACTAGGTACCGGTGACCCTCCTACACCCTGACTAGGTACCGGTGACCCTCCTACACCCTGACTAGGTACCGGTGACCCTCCTACACCCTGACTAGGTACCGGTGACCCTCCTGCACCCTGACTAGGTACCGGTAACCCTCCTGCACCCTGACTAGGTACCGGTGACCCTCCTACACCCTGACTAGGTACCGGTGACCCTCCTACACCCTGACTAGGTACCGGTGACCCTCCTGCACCCTGACTAGGTACCGGTGACCCTCCTACACCCTGACTAGGTACCGGTGACCCTCCTACACCCTGACTAGGTACCGGTGACCCTCCTGCACCCTGACTAGGTACCGGTGACCCTCCTACACCCTGACTAGGTACTGGTGACCCTCCTACACCCTGACTAGGTACCGGTGACCCTCCTGCACCCTGACTAGGTACCGGTGACCCTCCTACACCCTGACTAGGTACCGGTGACCCTCCTACACCCTGACTAGGTACCGGTGACCCTCCTGCACCCTGACTAGGTACCGGTGACCCTCCTACACCCTGACTAGGTACCGGTGACCCTCCTACACCCTGACTAGGTACTGGTGACCCTCCTACACCCTGACTAGGTACTGGTGACCCTCCTACACCCTGACTAGGTACTGGTGACCCTCCTACACCCTGACTAGGTACTGGTGACCCTCCTACACACTGAGTAGGTACCGGTGACCCTCCTACACCCTGACTAGGTACTGGTGACCCTCCTACACCCTGACTAGGTACTGGTGACCCTCCTACACCCTGACTAGGTACCGGTGACCCTCCTACACCCTGACTAGGTACTGGTGACCCTCCTACACCCTGACTAGGTACTGGTGACCCTCCTACACCCTGACTAGGTACTGGTGACCCTCCTACACCCTGACTAGATACCGGTGACCCTCCTGTACCCTGACTAGGTACTGGTGACCCTCCTACACCCTGACTAGGTACTGGTGACCCTCCTACACCCTGACTAGGTACTGGTGACCCTCCTACACCCTGACTAGATACCGGTGACCCTCCTACACCCTGACTAGGTACTGGTGACCCTCCTACACCCTGACTAGGTACCGGTGACCCTCCTACACCCTGACTAGGTACCGGTGACCCTCCTACACCCTGACTAGGTACCGGTGACCCTCCTACACCCTGACTAGGTACTGGTGACCCTCCTACACCCTGACTAGGTACTGGTGACCCTCCTACACCCTGACTAGATACCGGTGACCCTCCTACACCCTGACTAGGTACTGGTGACCCTCCTACACCCTGACTAGGTACCGGTGACCCTCCTACACACTACGAATCCCTAATAATACATTTTATTGAGCTCTTTTCAAGACATTCATATTCCCTTTATATGGTCAAGATAAACTATAGAATCACACATTAAAATGAAAAGCCAGTATATATAGATATATATAACAGGCCAGAGGAGACTAACCAGGGGACAACAGAGAATATTGTAGTGAAGAGGTATTTACTGTGGACTTCAACGTGTGTACAGACTGAGAGGTTATGACGTGGGGAGGAGATGGAGTGTAATGTGGGTACGGGCTGAGAGGTTATGACGTGGGGAGGAGATGGAGTGTAACGTGGGTACGGACTGAGAGGTTATAACGTGGGGAGGAGATGGAGTGTAATGTGGGTACGGACTGAGAGGTTATGACGTGGGGAGGAGATGGAGTGTAACGTGGGTACGGACTGAGAGGTTATGACGTGGGGAGGAGATGGAGTGTAATGTGGGTACGGACTGAGAGGTTATGACGTGGGGAGGAGATGGAGTGTAACGTGGGTACGGACTGAGAGGTTATGACGTGGGGAGGGAGGAGATAAAAATGGAAAGACAAAGAGAGAGAGTAAAAACAACTATTCTGCACAGTCAGTGGTGTGTGTGTGTGTGCAGTAGCTACCTGTTGCCAGTAGGAAGCGACCTCAGGGAGGTTGAGAGCTTCACACAGATAAACCAGGTTTAATACATCCTTCTGGAAACAACTACCACCAAACCCTGGGGGGGGAGAGAGAGAGACAGACAGAGAGAGACAGAGAGAGACAGAGAGAGAGACAGAGAGAGAGACAGAGAGAGACAGAGAGAGACAGAGAGAGACAGAGAGAGACAGAGAGAGAGAGACAGAGAGAGAGACAGAGAGAGAGAGATAATTTAAATGATCTTAAGGGTTATGACTGCAGTACAACAGTTGACTGTTGTAGTCGTTAGAACGGTCCAACATAGAACACATGAATGAACAAGACACGTTGTTCAGTGTGGATTTGTGTCTGTGTCTCTCTCTGTGTGTGTGTGTGTGTGTGTCTCTGTGTGTTGTGTGTGTGTGTGTGTCTCTGTGTGTGTTGTGTGTGTGTGTGTCTCTGTGTGTGTGTGTCTGTGTGTGTATGTGTGTGTGTGTGTGTGTCTCTCTGTGTGTTGTGTGTGTGTGTGTGTGTGTCTCTGTGTGTGTGTGTGTCTCTCTGTGTGTGTGTGTGTGTCTCTCTGTGTGTGTGTGTGTGTGTGTGTCTCTCTCTGTGTGTTGTGTGTGTGTGTGTGTCTCTGTGTGTCTGTGTGTGTGTGTGTGTGTGTGTGTGTGTCTGTTTCTCTCTGTGTGTGTGTCTCTCTGTGTGTGTGTGTCTGTGTATCTCTGTCTGTGTGTCTCTCTCTGTCTGTGTGTGTGTGTGTGTGTCTGTGTCTCTCTGTCTGTGTGTGTCTCTGTGTGTGTGTGTGTGTGTGTGTGTGTGTCTGTGTCTCTCTGTCTGTGTGTGTCTCTGTGTGTGTGTGTGTGTGTGTCTGTGTGTCTCTCTGTGTCTGTGTGTGTGTGTCTCTCTCTGTGTGTGTGTGTGTGTCTGTGTCTCTCTGTGTGTCTGTCTCTGTGTGTGTGTGTGTGTCTCTGTGTGTGTGTGTGTCTCTGTGTGTGTGTGTGTCTCTGTGTGTGTGTGTGTGTGTGTGTGTGTGTGTGTCTCTGTGTGTGTGTGTGTGTGTGTGTTCCTCTGTGTGTGTGTGTGTGTGTGTTTGTCTGTGTGTGTGTGTACCGTACCCACGCTGGCCTTCAGGAACTTGCTGCCTATCCTCTGGTCCATGCCGATGGCTAGAGCCACCTCCTCTACGTCAGCCCCCGTTGACTCACACAGAGCACTGATACTGTTGATACTGCTGATACGCTGGGCTAGGAACGCATTGGCAGCCTGACACACACACACACACACACACACACACAGCTCCAGTTATTCCCAGGAGACTGTAGTCAGACAGCGACCCCCCCCCCCCAGACGTACCAGTTAATCCCAGCAGACTGTAGTCAGACAGCGACCCCCCCCCCAGACGTACCAGTTAATCCCAGCAGACTGTAGTCAGACAGCGACCCCCCCCCCCCCCAGACGTACCAGTTAATCCCAGCAGACTGTAGTCAGACAGCGACCCCCCCCCCCAGACGTACCAGTTAATCCCAGCAGACTGTAGTCAGACAGCGACCCCCCCCAGACGTACCAGTTAATCCCAGCAGACTGTAGTCAGACAGCGACCCCCCCCCCCAGACGTACCAGTTAATCCCAGCAGACTGTAGTCAGACAGCGACCCCCCCCCCCAGACGTACCAGTTAATCCCAGCAGACTGTAGTCAGACAGCGACCCCCCCCTCCAGACGTACCAGTTAATCCCAGCAGACTGTAGTTAGACAGCGACCCCCCCCCCCTCCAGACGTACCAGTTAATCCCAGCAGACTGTAGTCAGACAGCGACCCCCCCCCCCCCCCCAGACGTACCAGTTAATCCCAGCAGACTGTAGTCAGACAGCGACCCCCCCCAGACGTACCAGTTAATCCCAGCAGACTGTAGTCAAACAGCGACCCCCCCCCCCAGACGTACCAGTTAATCCCAGCAGACTGTAGTCAAACAGCGACCCCCCCCCCCCAGACGTACCAGTTAATCCAAGCAGACTGTAGTCAGACAGCGACCCCCCCCCAGACGTACCAGTTAATCCCAGCAGACTGTAGTCAGACAGCGACCCCCCCCCCCCCCAGACGTACCAGTTAATCCCAGCAGACTGTAGTCAGACAGCGACCCCCCCAGACGTACCAGTTAATCCCAGCAGACTGTAGTCAGACAGCGACCCCCCCCCCCCCAGACGTACCAGTTAATCCCAGCAGACTGTAGTTAGACAGCGACCCCCCCCCCCCAGACGTACCGGTTAATCCCAGCAGACTGTAGTCAGACAGCGACCCCCCCAGACGTACCAGTTAATCCCAGCAGACTGTAGTCAGACAGCGACCCCCCCCCCTCCAGACGTACCAGTTAATCCCAGCAGACTGTAGTCAAACAGCGACCCCCCCCTCCAGACGTACCAGTTAATCCCAGCAGACTGTAGTCAGACAGCGACCCCCCCCCCTCCAGACGTACTAGTTAATCCCAGCAGACTGTAGTCAGACAGCGACCCCCCCCCCCAGACGTACCAGTTAATCCCAGCAGACTGTAGTTAGACAGCGACCCCCCCCCAGACGTACTAGTTAATCCCAGCAGACTGTAGTTAGACAGCGACCCCCCCCAGACGTACTAGTTAATCCCAGCAGACTGTAGTCAGACAGCGACCCCCCCCAGACGTACCAGTTAATCCCAGCAGACTGTAGTTAGACAGCGACCCCCCCCAGACGTACTAGTTAATCCCAGCAGACTGTAGTCAGACAGCGACCCCCCCACCAGACGTACCAGTTAATCCCAGCAGACTGTAGTCAGACAGCGACCCCCCCCCCCCCCAGACGTACCAGTTAATCCCAGCAGACTGTAGTCAGACAGCGACCCCCCCCCCCCCAGACGTACTAGTTAATCCCAGCAGACTGTAGTCAGACAGCGACCCCCCCCAGACGTACCAGTTAATCCCAGCAGACTGTAGTCAGACAGCGACCCCCCCCCCCCCTAGACGTACCAGTTAATCCCAGCAGACTGTAGTCAGACAGCGACCCCCCCAGACGTACCAGTTAATCCCAGCAGACTGTAGTCAGACAGCGACCCCCCCCCCCCCCTAGACGTACCAGTTCATCCCAGCAGACTGTAGTCAGACAGCGACCCCCCCCCCGTACCAGTTTGGAGAGTTCTGAGGACCAGGTGTTGGTGGTGATGATGCGGGCCTTGGGGACCCAGTGTTCGTAGACGTCACACAGAGCCCTGATCGCCCTCTGACCCTCCGCCGTCTCGTCTCCACCAATCAGGACGCGGTCTGGCTCCTTCAGGTCACGCACCGCCGTACCCTCAGCCAGGAACTCTGGGTTGGACAGCACCTACACACACACAGAGATGAACACACACACAGAGAGAGATGAACACACACACACAGAGAAGAACACACACACACACACACACAGAGATGAACACACACAGAGAGAGATGAACACACACACACAGAGAGATGAACACACACACACAGACAGATGAACACACACAGAGAGATAAACACACACAGAGAGATAAACACACAGAGAGATAAACACACACACACTCACACACAGACCCAAAACTTTGTAAATAGGTATTGAACCCAGGTTAGTATCTCCACCTACCTGCAGGTTGAGGTTGGGTTTGACAGCACCTACACACACAGACCAGGTTAGTATCTCCACCTACCTGCAGGTTTAGGTTGGGTTTGGTGTTGGAGTCAAATATCCGTCTGATGCTCTCAGCCGCTCGGACAGGAACCGTGCTCTTCTCCGTGACGATCTTGTAACCGTTGGAAACCTCTACGATGCGGCGAGCACAGGCCTCAATGTACTTTAGGTCGGCTGCACGCCCCTTCCCCATCCCATAGGTCTTTGTGGGGGTGTTCACCTGGGGAGGGAGGGGAGGGGGGGGGGGGTTAGACTGATGGAAGACAGGAACTCAGACACACACTACAGATAGACACTGACTGACGGAGAGAGAGAGAGAGAGAGAGAGAGAGAGAGAGAGAGAGAGAGAGAGAGAGAGAGAGAGAGAGAGAGAGAGAGAGAGAGAGAGAGAGAGAGAGAGAGAGAGAGAAAGAGAGAGAGAGAGAGAGAGAGAGAGAAAGAGAGAGAGAAAGAGAGAGAGAAAGAGAGAGAGAGAGAGAGACAGAGACAGAGAGACAGACAGACAGACCGGGACAAAAGACGTGTGACTCACTGATATGAAGACGAGGTCAGCATCTCTGATGGCGGAATCTATATCTGTAGAGAAGAAGAGATTCTTCCCTCGGCAAGACTCCACTACCTCCTTCAACCCTGGCTAGAGAGAGGAGAGGGGGGTGGGGGGAGAGGGGGGAGAGGGGGGAGAGAGAGGAGAGAGGGGGGGAAGAGAGAGGAGAGGGGGGTGGGAAGAGAGAGGAGAGGGGGGTGGGAAAAGAGAGAGAGGAGAGGGGGGAAGAGAGAGAGAGGAGAGAGAGGAGAGAGGGGTGGGAAGAGAGAGGAGAGGGGGGTGGGAAAAGAGAGGAGAGGGGGGTGGGAAGAGAGAGAGAGGAGAGGGGGGTGGGAAGAGAGAGGAGAGGGGGGTGGGAAGAGAGAGGAGAGGGGGGTGGGAAGAGAGAGGAGAGGGGGGTGGGAAGAGAGAGAGAGGAGAGGGGGGAAGAGAGAGAGAGGAGAGAGAGGTGAGAGGGGTGGGAAGAGAGAGGAGAGGGGGGTGGGAAGAGAGAGAGAGGAGAGGGGGGTGGGAAGAGAGAGAGAGGAGAGGGGGGAAGAGAGAGGAGAGGGGGGTGGGAAGAGAGAGAGAGAGAGAGAGGAGAGGGGGGAAGAGAGAGGAGAGGGGGGAAGAGAGAGGAGAGGGGGGTGGGAAGAGAGAGAGGAGAGGGGGGAAGAGAGAGAGAGGAGAGGGGGGTGGGAAGAGAGAGAGAGGAGAGGGGGGTGGGAAGAGAGAGAGAGGAGAGGGGGGAAGAGAGAGAGAGGAGAGGGGGGAAGAGAGAGGAGAGGAGAGGGGGGAAGAGAGAGAGACAGAGAGGAGAGAGAGAGAGAGGAGAGGAGAGGGGGGTGGGAAGAGAGAGAGAGGAGAGGGGGGTGGGAAGAGAGAGAGAGAGGAGAGGGGGGTGGGAAGAGAGAGAGAGGAGAGGGGGGTGGGAAGAGAGAGAGAGGGGAGAGGGGGGAAGAGAGAGGAGAGGGGAGGGGGGTGGGAAGAGAGAGAGAGAGAGAGAGAGAGAGACAGAGAGAGAGAGAGGGGGGGGTGGGAAGAGAGAGAGAGAGACAGAGAGGAGAGGGGGGAAGAGAGAGCGAGAGAGAGACAGAGAGAGAGACAGAGAGAGAGAGAGAGAGAGAGAGAGAGAGAGAGAGAGAGCGAGAGAGACAGGTAAGTCTAAGAGTCATTACGGCTGGGAGTCTTCTTGGGTAAGTCTCTAAGAGTCATTACAGCTGGGAGTCTTCTTGGGTAAGTCTCTAAGAGTCATTACAGCTGGGAGTCTTCTTGGGTAAGTCTCTAAGAGTCATTACAGCTGGGAGTCTTCTTGGGTAAGTCTCTAAGAGTCATTACAGCTGGGAGTCTTCTTGGGTAAGTCTCTTAGAGTGATTACAGCTGGGAGTCTTCTTGGGTAAGTCTCTTAGAGTGATTACAGCTGGGAGTCTTCTTGGGTAAGTCTCTAAGAGCTTTAAACACCTGGATTGTATAACATTTCTCCATTAGTATGTTCAGAACTCTTCAAGCTCTACCACGATTGCCAGACAACAATGTTCAAGTCTTGGACGTCTATGTGTATGTTTGTGTGTCTGTGTGTGTATATTTGTGGTCTGTGTGTGTGTGTGTTTCGGTGTGCGGCATTATGTCTGTGTGTGTACGTGTGGTGTGTGTATGTCTATGTGTGTGTGTGTGTACGTGTGGTGTGTGTCTGTGTGTACGTGTGGTGTGTGTCTGTGTGTATGTCTATGTGTGTGTGTGTACGTGAGGTGTGTGTCTGTGTGTACGTGTGGTGTGTGTCTGTGTTGGTGTGTCTGTGTGTACGTGTGGTGTGTGTCTGTGTGTACGTGCGGTGTGTGTGTGTGTCTTGTGATACGGTACCTCGTATATGGGCAGTGTGTTGGAGTTCCAGGCGTTGATCCGTGATTCGTTGACGTCGACCACTGTCACGTGGATCTCTGGACACATGTGGGCGATGACACTGCAGGTTGGTCCTCCCACATAGCCTGCTCCTATACAGCAAATTCTGTTGATCTGAAACATCTAGAGAGACATACAGAGAGACAGAGAGACAGGCACACAGAGAGAGAGAGACACACAGAGAGAGAGACACACACACAGAGAGAGAGAGGAGACACAGAGAGAGACAGACACACAGAGAGAGAGAGAGAGAGAGAGAGAGACAAACAGAGGGAGAGAGAGAGAGACACAGACACCAGTCAAAATATTATTTTTATTGATATCAAGTGCTTGTCAGGAACATGGCCTTCAAAACTAAACAGTTTTAGTGGCATCCAGGGTTGGGCAGGTTACTGTCTAAATGTAATCCTGTCTAAATGTAATCCAACCAGGGTTGGTTACTGTCTAAATGTAATCCAACCAGGGTAGGTTACTGTCTAAATGTAATCCTGTCTAAATGTAATCCAACCAGGGTTGGTTACTGTCTAAATGTAATCCTGTCTAAATGTAATCCAACCAGGGTTGGTTACTGTCTAAATGTAATCCAACCAGGGTTGGTTCCTGTCTAAATGTAATCCTGTCTAAATGTAATCCAACCAGGGTTGGTTACTGTCTAAATGTAATCCAACCAGGGTTGGGTAGGTTACTGTCTAAATGTAATCCAACCAGGGTAGGTTACTGTCTAAATGTAATCCAACCAGGGTTGGTTACTGTCTAAATGTAATCCAACCAGGGTAGGTTACTGTTTAAATGTAATCCAACCAGGGTAGGTTACTGTCTAAATGTAATCCAACCAGGGTTGGTTACTGTCTAAATGTAATCCAACCAGGGTAGGTTACTGTCTAAATGTAATCCATCCAGGGTAGGTTACTGTCTAAATGTAATCCAACCAGGGCAGGTTACTGTCTAAATGTAATCCAACCAGGGTTGGTTACTGTCTAAATCTAATCCAACCAGGGTAGGTTACTGTCTAAATGTAATCCAACCAGGGTAGGTTACTGTCTAAATGTAATCCTGTCTAAATGTAATCCAACCAGGGTAGGTTACTGTCTAAATGTAATCCAACCAGGGTAGGTTACTGTCTAAATGTAATCCAACCAGGGTAGGTTACTGTCTAAATGTAATCCAACCAGGGTTGGTTACTGTCTAAATGTAATCCAACCAGGGTTGGTTACTGTCTAAATGTAATCCAACCAGGGTTGGTTAGGTTACTGTCTAAATGTAATCCAACCAGGGCATGTTACTGTCTAAATGTAATCCAACCAGGGTTGGTTACTGTCTAAATGTAATCCAACCAGGGTTGGTTACTGTCTAAATGTAATCCAACCAGGGTTGGTTAGGTTACTGTCTAAATGTAATCCAACCAGGGTAGGTTACTGTCTAAATGTAATCCAACCAGGGTAGGTTACTGTCTAAATGTAATCCAACCAGGGTAGGTTACTGTCTAAATGTAATCCAACCAGGGTTGGTTAGGTTACTGTTTAAATGTAATCCAACCAGGGTAGGTTACTGTCTAAATGTAATCCAACCAGGGTAGGTTACTGTCTAAATGTAATCCAACCAGGGTAGGTTACTGTCTAAATGTAATCCAACCAGGGTTGGTTACTGTCTAAATGTAATCCAACCAGGGTTGGTTACTGTCTAAATGTAATCCAACCAGGGTTGGTTAGGTTACTGTCTAAATGTAATCCAACCAGGGTTGGTTACTGTCTAAATGTAATCCAACCAGGGTAGGTTACTGTCTAAATGTAATCCAACCAGGGTAGGTTACTGTCTAAATGTAATCCAACCAGGGTAGGTTACTGTCTAAATGTAATCCAACCAGGGTAGGTTACTGTCTAAATGTAATCCAACCAGGGTTGGTTAGGTTACTGTCTAAATGTAATCCAACCAGGGTAGGTTACTGTCTAAATGTAATCCAACCAGGGTAGGTTACTGTCTAAATGTAATCCAACCAGGGTTGGTTACTGTCTAAATGTAATCCAACCAGGGTTGGTTACTGTCTAAATGTAATCCAACCAGGGTTGGTTACTGTCTAAATGTAATCCAACCAGGGTTGGTTACTGTCTAAATGTAATCCAACCAGGGTAGGTTACTGTCTAAATGTAATCCAACCAGGGTAGGTTACTGTCTAAATGTAATCCAACCAGGGTTGGTTAGGTTACTGTCTAAATGTAATCCAACCAGGGTAGGTTACTGTCTAAATGTAATCCAACCAGGGTAGGTTACTGTCTAAATGTAATCCAACCAGGGTTGGTTACTGTCTAAATGTAATCCAACCAGGGTTGGTTACTGTCTAAATGTAATCCAACCAGGGTTGGTTAGGTTACTGTCTAAATGTAATCCAACCAGGGTTGGTTACTGTCTAAATGTAATCCAACCAGGGTTGGTTACTGTCTAAATGTAATCCAACCAGGGTTGGTTAGGTTACTGTCTAAATGTAATCCAACCAGGGTAGGTTACTGTCTAAATGTAATCCAACCAGGGTAGGTTACTGTCTAAATGTAATCCAACCAGGGTAGGTTAGGTTACTGTCTAAATGTAATCCAACCAGGGTAGGTTAGGTTACTGTCTAAATGTAATCCATCCAGGGTTGGTTAGGTTACTGTCTAAATGTAATCCAACCAGGGTTGGTTAGGTTACTGTCTAAATGTAATCCAACCAGGGTAGGTTACTGTCTAAATGTAATCCATCCAGGGTTGGTTAGGTTACTGTCTAAATGTAATCCAACCAGGGTTGGTTAGGTTACTGTCTAAATGTAATCCAACCAGGGTAGGTTACTGTCTAAATGTAATCCAACCAGGGTAGGTTACTGTCTAAATGTAATCCAACCAGGGTAGGTTACTGTCTAAATGTAATCCAACCAGGGTAGGTTACTGTCTAAATGTAATCCATCCAGGGCAGGTTACTGTCTAAATGTAATCCAACCAGGGTTGGTTACTGTCTAAATGTAATCCAACCAGGGTTGGTTACTGTCTAAATGTAATCCAACCAGGGTTGGTTAGGTTACTGTCTAAATGTAATCCAACCAGGGTTGGTTAGGTTACTGTCTAAATGTAATCCAACCAGGGTTGGTTAGGTTACTGTCTAAATGTAATCCAACCAGGGTTGGTTACTGTCTAAATGTAATCCAACCAGGGTTGGGCAGGTTACTGTCTAAATGTAATCCAACCAGGGTTGGTTACTGTCTAAATGTAATCCAACCAGGGTTGGTTACTGTCTAAATGTAATCCAACCAGGGTTGGTTAGGTTACTGTCTAAATGTAATCCAACCAGGGTTGGTTACTGTCTAAATGTAATCCATCCAGGGTTGGTTACTGTCTAAATGTAATCCATCCAGGGTAGGTTACTGTCTAAATGTAATCCAACCAGGGCATGTTACTGTCTAAATGTAATCCAACCAGGGTTGGTTACTGTCTAAATGTAATCCAACCAGGGTTGGTTACTGTCTAAATGTAATCCAACCAGGGTTGGGTTGGTTACTGTCTAAATGTAATCCAACCAGGGTTGGTTACTGTCTAAATGTAATCCATCCAGGGTTGGTTACTGTCTAAATGTAATCCATCCAGGGTTGGTTACTGTCTAAATGTAATCCATCCAGGGTTGGTTAGGTTACTGTCTAAATGTAATCCAACCAGGGCATGTTACTGTCTAAATGTAATCCAACCAGGGTTGGTTACTGTCTAAATGTAATCCAACCAGGGTTGGTTACTGTCTAAATGTAATCCAACCAGGGTTGGGTTGGTTACTGTCTAAATGTAATCCAACCAGGGTTGGTTACTGTCTAAATGTAATCCAACCAGGGTAGGTTACTGTCTAAATGTAATCCAACCAGGGTAGGTTACTGATTAGTGGTCTCTGATTGGTGGTAATCATTTGGTGTGTCATCATTAGTGGTCTCTGATTGGTGGTCATCATAGTGGTCTCTGATTGGTGGTAATCATTTGGTGTGTCATCATTAGTGGTCTCTGATTGGTGGTCATCATAGTGGTCTCTGATTGGTGGTCATCATTTGGTGTGTCATCATTAGTGGTCTCTGATTGGTGGTCAGACTCACTCAGGTGGAACAAATTTAAACATTGTGCCTTTTTTTTCCCAATGCTGATTTGACGGTCATTGGGAAACAGAGAAGTGTCCACAAACCTCCTTTCTGAATTTAAAACTAATCCTTTTAAGTAATCATCTAGTTTTTCAAAGAGTATTTGTAATCTGACTACAATGTGTTTGCTGGTAAAGTAGCGGATTTACACATGTAACCCGTTACTCCCCAACCCTGCTGGGCAACTGGCAAGGAACAACTCCCTGGAGGGAAGAAACCTTAATAAAACAAACTAGAAAAGACGAGACAAATTGAACGTCAGAGTATATGACCCTCACTTGAGTAAGGAACTAGAAGCCAAATAGCTCATTTTAAAAACAGTGGTATAATGTTAGCCTATTTGGAGAAAAGTTTTGTGTCTGTGCAACGGAGCACGTTGTTGGAAAAGAAAACGAGATTATTACGTAACTGTGTGTAAAAGTACTGTAGTGAAACAGGCAGGGAGCGGGACTTGAACCCTCAACCTTCTAAACCCGAAGTCCAGCGTGATATCGACCGTGCCCCCGAAAGTATGCTCAAGTGGCAGAGTCGAAATCCGCGTTTATAAACCCAGGGTCGTTACACTGCTAAACTCTGCACAACAACTTTCACAATGAAGTCAGACATCGAGGCATTAATCCAGAATGTCGAAAACCAGTTTAATACAGGATGTTTTTTTGATTCCGTTCTGATTTAGGGTGCGTTCGCAAAATTCACTCCTGCTATCTACTCCGATTTCAGGGCGTCTTGAGTGTGGCAGAGCACAGAAACACTGGATGAATTTACGAACCAATCAACACCCGTTAAATATGGCCGGTGTCAGTAAACAGTCGGGCAAAAAAACGTAATGAAATCGTTTTCCAGCAGCACAATTACAGTCCAGCAACACTCTGGATAACATGAAAACATCCTAACCAGCTCTGCTTGGTTGAGTAAAAATGTGTCAGATTGGAGGTGTTCTCTCATTTGTGTCTTTTGAAGTAGCTAGCAAATTAACATTAGTCAAGCACCTAAGTTAGGGTCAGAAAACTGAATTTTCGAACGCACCCTTGGTTGGATTATTCTACTCGGCTAAAGTGAATCAGAGAGAGAGAGAGAGACGTCAATCTCAACAAATATGAGGGTCCAAAGGTTTCAGTAACAGTTATAACGTTATTATAATTTATTAATAATTACATAGCTATTGAGTAGTAAAACACTTACCACTGCGGAGACAACTACCCGATCTCACGGATAAAATTCAATTCGCAAAAAACCTCACTTCCGTTATCGGTATAATCAGATGTTACTGACGCGATGTCAATTTTATCACTGAAATATTGTTGCTTTGAAGATCTTTGGGGTTGTGGAAGGGGTCGCGTGTCGATAGTTGCTGTACTTAAACCCGTTAGTTACAAACGAGAGCTCAGTAATGTTGCATTTTATGCTGGGTTTCCGCTAGATGCCACAGTCACAAAGTCAAATTGGCTCTATTGTATAAATTCATACAAAAATAATGAGATGTTTGCTCTTAATTTAGGGTTAGGTATAAGGTTAGCATTATGGTTAAGGTTTAAAATACATTTTTAATTAAGAGAAATTGACGAAATAGGCGGCGTTTTTTAAAACTTTGTGTCTGTGGTAACTAGTGGCGACCCTTGTACAAATCGGGCGAAGTAAAGTCTTCCGGGGTTCTGCGTCGCGTACAGCCAACCAGCGAGTGAGACGTCATTAATGGTTAGATCGGCATTGGGGCAGGGTTCAGAAAGATGAACAATCCAGCGTTGTCATGGTGAGCTCAGCTGGAATGAATTTGTTTCTGTCCCAGATAGCCTCCTATATAGGGCTCTGGTCCAAACTAGTGCACTATGTAGGAATCAGGGTGCCATTTGGGATCATCACAGTATCACTGAAATGTGCTTTTAAATGACTTTGACAAATAGGACATGAATGATTAGGTTGGATTTGAGAAGAGGCCAGAGAGTTGTTAACCTTGTTCACACAATACCTTTATCTATTGACACCCCGGGAGTCAGACAGACAGACTGGGAGTCAGACAGACAGACTGGGAGTCAGACAGACACACAGACAGACTGGGAGTCAGACCGACAGACTGGGAGTCAGACAGACACCCTGGGAGTCAGACAGGAAGTCAGACAGACAGACTGGGAGTCAGACAGACACACAGACAGACTGGGAGTCAGACAGACACCCTGGGAGTCAGACAGGAAGTCAGACAGACAGACTGGGAGACAGACACCCTGGGAGTCAGACAGACAGACTGGGAGTCAGACAGACACACAGACTGGGAGTCAGACAGACAGACTGGGAGACAGACACCCTGGGAGTCAGACAGACAGACTGGGAGTCAGACAGACACACAGACTGGGAGTCAGACAGACACACAGACAGACTGGGAGTCAGACCGACAGACTGGGAGTCAGACAGACACCCTGGGAGTCAGACAGGAAGTCAGACAGACAGACTGGGAGACAGACAGACAGGAAGTCAGACAGGAAATCAGACAGACAGACAGGAAGTCAGACAGTAAGACAGGAAGTCAAACAGACAGACAGGAAGTCAGACAGACAGACTGGGAGACAGACAGACAGGAAGTCAGACAGTCAGACAGTCAGACAGGAAGTCAGACAGACAGACAGGAAGTCAGACAACGGACCAGGAAGCTGTGGTATTACAGTTTATTTGTTGTTTTGGAAGGTAAAGTGCATAGTTGAAGCCCTTTCTCCCTGTTAGACCTATTCCCTATATAGTGGTACTACTATAGACCCTATTCCCTATATAGTGGTACTACTATAGACCAGAGCCCTATTCCCTATATAGTGGTACTACTATAGACCAGAGACCTATTCCCTATATAGTGGTACTACTATAGACCAGAACCCTATTCCCTATATAGTGGTACTACTATAGACCAGAGACCTATTCCCTATATAGTGGTACTACTATAGACCAGAACCCTATTCCCTATATAGTGAACTACTATAGACCAGAGCCCTATTCCCTATATAGTGCACTACTATAGACCAGAGCCCTATTCCCTATATAGTACACTACTATAGACCAGAGACCTGTTCCCTATATAGTACACTACTATAGACCAGAGCCCTATTCCCTATATAGTGCACTACTAGTGACTAGAGCCCTATTCCCTATATAGTGGTACTACTATAGACCAGGGCCCTATTCCCTATATAGTGGTATTACTATAGACCAGAGCCCTATTCCCTATATAGTGGTACTACTAGTGACTAGAGCCCTATTCCCTATATAGTACACTACTAGTGACTAGAGCCCTATTCCCTATATAGTACACTACTATAGACCAGAGCCCTATTCCCTATATAGTACACTACTATAGACCAGAGCCCTATTCCCTATATAGTACACTACTAGTGACTAGAGCCCTATTCCCTATATAGTGGTACTACTATAGACTAGAGCCCTATTCCCTATATAGTGCACTACTAGTGACCAGAGCCCTATTCCCTATATAGTGGTACTACTATAGACCAGAGCCCTGTTCCCTATATAGTGCACTACTAGTGACTAGAGCCCTATTCCCTATATAGTGCACTACTAGTGACCAGAGCCCTATTCCCTATATAGTGGTACTACTATAGACCAGAGCCATATTCCCTATATAGTGGTACTACTATAGACCAGAGCCCTATTCCCTATATAGTGGTACTACTATAGACCAGAGACCTATTCCCTATATAGTGGTACTACTATAGACCAGAGCCCTATCCCCTATATAGTGGTACTACTAGTGACTAGAGCCCTATTCCCTATATAGTGGTACTACTATAGACCAGAGCCCTATTCCCTATATAGAACACTACTAGTGACTAGAGCCCTATTCCCTATATAGAACACTACTATAGACCAGAGCCCTATTCCCTATATAGTGCACTACTATAGACCAGGGCCCTATTCCCTATATAGTGGTACTACTATAGACCAGAGCCCTATTCCCTATATAGTGGTACTACTATAGACCCTATTCCCTATATAGGGCCCTCCTTTTGTTGTTGACATACCTAAGTAGTGTACTATACTGTATATAGGGAATAGGGTGCCTAAGTAGTACACTATACTGTATATAGGGAATAGGGTGCCTAAGTAGTGCACTATACTGTATATAGTGAATAGGGTGCCTAAGTAGTGCACTATACTGTATATAGTGAATAGGGTGCCTAAGTAGTGCACTATACTGTATATAGTGAATAGGGTGCCTAAGTAGTGCACTATACTGTATATAGTGAATAGGGTGCCTAAGTAGTGCACTATACTGTATATAGGGAATAGGGTGCCTAAGTAGTGCACTATACTGTATATATGGAATATGGTGCCTAAGTAGTGTACTATACTGTATATAGGGAATAGGGTGCCTAAGTAGTGCACTATACTGTATATAGGGAATAGGGTGCCTAAGTAGTGCACTATACTGTATATAGGGAATAGGGTGCCTAAGTAGTGCACTATACTGTATATAGGGAATAGGGTGCCTAAGTAGTGCACTATACTGTATATAGGGAATATGGTGCCTAAGTAGTGCACTATACTGTATATAGGGAATAGGGTGCCTAAGTAGTGCACTATACTGTATATAGGGAATAGGGTGCCTAAGTAGTGCACTATACTGTATATAGGGAATAGGGTGCCTAAGTAGTACACTATACTGTATATAGGGAATAGGGTGCCTAAGTAGTGCACTATACTGTATATAGTGAATAGGGTGCCTAAGTAGTGCACTATACTGTATATAGTGAATAGGGTGCCTAAGTAGTGCACTATACTGTATATAGGGAATAGGGTGCCTAAGTAGTGCACTATACTGTATATAGTGAATAGGGTGCCTAAGTAGTGCACTATACTGTATATAGGGAATAGGGTGCCTAAGTAGTGCACTATACTGTATATATGGAATATGGTGCCTAAGTAGTGTACTATACTGTATATAGGGAATAGGGTGCCTAAGTAGTGCACTATACTGTATATAGGGAATAGGGTGCTTAAGTAGTGCACTATACTGTATATAGGGAATAGGGTGCTTAAGTAGTGCACTATACTGTATATAGTGAATAGGGTGCCTAAGTAGTGTACTATACTGTATATAGGGAATAGGGTGCCTAAGTAGAACACTATACTGTATATAGGGAATAGGGTGCCTAAGCAGTGCACTATACTGTATATATGGAATAGGGTGCCTAAGTAGTACACTATACTGTATATAGGGAATAGGGTGCCTAAGTAGTGCACTATACTGTATATAGGGAATAGGGTGCCTAAGTAGTGCACTATACTGTATATAGGGAATAGGGTGCCTAAGTAGTGCACTATACTGTATATAGGGAATAGGGTGCCTAAGTAGTACACTATACTGTATATAGGGAATAGGGTGCCTAAGTAGTGCACTATACTGTATATAGGGAATAGGGTGCCTAAGTAGTACACTATACTGTATATAGGGAATAGGGTGCCTAAGTAGTGCACTATACTGTATATAGGGAATAGGGTGCCTAAGTAGTGCACTATACTGTATATAGTGAATAGGGTGCCTAAGTAGTGCACTATACTGTTTATAGGGAATAGGGTGCCTAAGTAGTGCACTATACTGTATATAGGGAATAGGGTGCCTAAGTAGAACACTATACTGTATATAGGGAATAGGGTGCCTAAGTAGTGCACTATACTGTATATAGGGAATAGGGTGCATAAGTAGTGCACTATAATGTATATGGGGAATAGGGTGCCTAAGTAGTGCACATCCTTAAGGCCCCAGAGTGATTCCATGTCCCCCTGCCTGCCCAACTCTGAACCCCCCCTGCCAACCTCAGACCCCCCCTCCCCTGGGGTAAAAAATAAAAAACCCTGGGGTGTATTCATTACATCTTGCAACGGAAACCGTTTACCATTTTACAAACCAAACGAAAGCAAACAGAACGAAATGGGGGAGGAACCTACCGACATTTGTCCAATAGAAACTCTGGAGTAAAAAAAATGGTTTCTGATGCAAAACATTTTTTGTTAGTTTTTGTTGTTGCAACAAACAAACAAAAAACGTTTTGCAACAGAATAGACATAATGAATACACCCCCCATGACCTGACTACACAACAACACAGTGGAACTTACACTATGACATCATCAACGCGCGCTACACTCAGATCCATTGTGACATCACCGCGGAATGTCGGGGTGTTGATTCTGAAGAGCCCCTCCCCCTCTCTTGTTGCTAAGTGATTCAATCAATAAACTACATGACTAGCTAGTTGATCAGACCAATCAATAAACTACACGACTAGTGACTAGCTAGTTGATCAGACCAATCAATAAACTACACGACTAGTGACTAGCTAGTTGATCAGACCAATCAATAAACTAGATGACTAGTGACTAGCTAGTTGATCAGACCAATCAATAAACTACACGACTAGTGACTAGCTAGTTGATCAGACCAATCAATAAACAAGATGACTAGTGACTAGCTAGTTGATCAGACCAATCAATAAACGACACGACTAGTGACTAGCTAGTTGATCAGACCAATCAATAAACAAGATGACTAGTGACTAGCTAGTTGATCAGACCAATCAATAAACTACACGACTAGTGACTAGCTAGTTGATCAGACCAATCAATAAACAAGATGACTAGTGACTAGCTAGTTGATCAGACCAATCAATAAACTACACGACTAGTGACTAGCTAGTTGATCAGACCAATCAATAAACTAGACGACTAGTGACTAGCTAGTTGACCATAACAAATTAATGGCTGAGTCCCAAATTGCACCCCAATCTATGTAGTGCACTAATTCTGACTAGAGCCCTATGTAGTGCACTACCCCATAGGGCTCTGGTCTAAAGTAGTGCGCTACCCCATAGAGCTCTGGTCTAAAGTAGTGCACTACCCCATAGGGCTCTGGTCTAAAGTAGTGCGCTACCCCATAGAGCTCTGGTCTAAAGTAGTGCACTACCCCATAGGGCTCTGGTCTAAAGTAGTGCGCTACCCCATAGAGCTCTGGTCTAAAGTAGTGCACTACCCCATAGGGCTCTGGTCTAAAGTAGTGCACTACCCCATAGGGCTCTGGTCTAAAGTAGTGCACTACCCCCATAGGGCTCTGGTCTAAAGTAGTGCACTACCCCCATAGGGCTCTGGTCTAAAGTAGTGCACTACCCCATAGGGTTCTGGTCTAAAGTAGTGCACTACCCCCATAGGGCTCTGGTCTAAAGTAGTGCACTACCCCCATAGGGCTCTGGTCTAAAGTATTGCACTACCCCCATAGGGCTCTGGTCTAAAGTAGTACACTAAACAGGAAATGCATTGTGATGTACAGGGGTCGGAGGTCGCAGTAAGCTGTTGGGTTCCAGGGTAGCAACGTAGAACGGGCAGAACGTCTGGTGGAGATGTTGGGTTGTCCAGTAGAACGTCTGGTGGAGATGTTGGGTTGTCCAGTAGAACGTCCGGTGGAGATGTTGGGTTGTCCAGTAGAACGTCCTGTGGAGATGTTGGGTTGTCCAGTAGAACGTCCTGTGGAGATGTTGGGTTGTCCAGTAGAACGTCCTGTGGAGATGTTGGGTTGTCCAGCAGAACGTCTGGTTCTCTCCGGTTCTGTTCCGTCTGGTTCTGCTGCTAGTCCACCGGTGGAGCTGGGGGATCCTGGTCACGACTCTGTTAAACAGGAGGAACAACGGTCAATAAACAAATACATACAACAATATCAAAACCACCCCTTCATCCACCCTCCTCTTCCCCCCCTTCATCCACCCTCCTCTCCCCCCTCTTCATCCACCCACCTCTTCCCCCCCTTCATCCACCCTCCTCTTCTCCCCCCCTCCATCCACCCTCCTCTCCCCCCCTCCATCCACCCTCCTCTCCTCCCCCATCCATCCACCCCCCTCTTCCCCATCCACCCTCTTCTTCCCCTCTCCATCCACCCTCCTCTCCTCCCCCCTCCATCCACCCTCCTCTCCCCCATCCACCCCCCTCTTCCACCCCCCCCCCTCCTCCCTCTATACGTGCGTTGTGGGGTCCAATAGGTTCCCTCTATCCCTCCTCCTCCCTCCATACCTACACTGTGAGGTCCAGTAGGTTCCCTCCTCCTCCCTCCATACCTACACTGTGAGGTCCAGTAGGTTCCCTCCTCCTCCCTCCATACCTACACTGTGAGGTCCAGTAGGTTCCCTCCTCCTCCCTCCATACCTACACTGTGAGGTCCAGTAGGTTCCCTCTATCCCTCCTCCTCCCTCCATACCTACACTGTGAGGTCCAGTAGGTTCCCTCTATCCCTCCTCCTCCCTCCATACCTACACTGTGAGGTCCAATAGGTTCCCTCTATCCCTCCTCCTCCCTCCATACCTACACTGTGAGGTCCAGTAGGTTCCCTCTATCCCTCTTCCTCCCTCCATACCTACACTGTGAGGTCCAATAGGTTCCCTCTATCCCTCCTCCTCCCTCCATACCTACACTGTGAGGTCCAGTAGGTTCCCTCTATCCCTCCTCCTCCCTCCATACCTACACTGTGAGGTCCAGTAGGTTCCCTCCTCCTCCCTCCATACCTACACTGTGAGGTCCAGTAGGTTCCCTCCTCCTCCCTCCATACCTACACTGTGAGGTCCAGTAGGTTCCCTCCTCCTCCCTCCATACCTACACTGTGAGGTCCAGTAGGTTCCCTCCTCCTCCCTCCATACCTACACTGTGAGGTCCAGTAGGTTCCCTCCTCCTCCCTCCATACCTACACTGTGAGGTCCAGTAGGTTTGCCGGCAGGCGGTGCTGGGGATCCTCTGAGGCTGTTGGGTCTGAGGAGGAAGAGGAGCAGAACCAGAACCATCCAGCCCATCAGAACCACGGGGACAGTCAGGTCTCCACCTCCTACTGAGCCACTGGGTCCTGGTACTGGAGGGACACAGAGAAAGACAGTCCCGTTAATAACCACTTGGCTGGACGGTGTATCAAACAACACTGAAAAACAAAGTGTGTATCTCCACTGGAAGTGTTGTTTAGATCAGCACGAAGCTTAAATGTGGGTCAGTGTGTGGTGATATAAAGCATACATACAGTCCTGAGGACACTCTGTCTCTGTACAGTAGGACTGAGACTGACGTAGCTGGTGGACACAGGAGAGAGAGAGGGGGGGAGAGAGAGAGGAGGGGGGGGGAGAGGGGGCGGAGAGAGAGAGAGGGGGGGGGGGGGGGAGAACATGAGTTTACAGATCGTGTTTGTTCTGTCCTTATTAGACCAGGCAAACAGACAGAGACAGGCAGGCAGACAGAGAGGCAGACAGGCAGAGAGACAGACAGACAGGCTGACAGACAGGCAGAGAGACAGACAGAAGAGTCAGACAGGCAGAGAGTCAGACAGGCGGGCAGAGAGACAGACAGAGAGAGGCAGACAGGCAGAGAGACAGACAGGCGGGCAGAGAGACAGACAGGCTGACAGACAGGCTGACAGACAGACAGAGAGGCAAACAGACAGACAGACAGACAGACAGACAGGCAGACAGGCAGACAGGCGGGCAGGCAGACAGGCAGACAGGCTGACAGACAGACAGAGAGACAGACAGACAGGCAGGCAGACAGACAGAGAGGCAGACAGGCAGAGAGACAGACAGACAGGCAGAGAGACAGACAGACAGACAGGCAGAGAGACAGACAGACAGGCAGGCAGAGAGACAGGCAGAGAGACAGACAGACAGGCAGAGAGAGTCAGACAGGCAGAGAGACAGAGACAGGCGGGCAGAGAGAGGCAGACAGACAGGCGGGCAGAGAGACAGGCAGAGAGACAGACAGACAGGCGGGCAGAGAGACAGGCAGAGAGACAGATCTTGTGGTTTTCAATGAATCATTCAATTCCTATGAGATAATGGAAGTCGCCTGGCAGCTCTCGCCCTCTTCAACGAACACAAAACTAGACCTCCGGGATGCTTGGCCTTCTAGACAGAGTTTCAAATAAAAATCCATATCTCAGACTGGCCAAAATAAAATAAAAGATTAAGATGGGAAAAGAACACAGACACTGGACAGAGGAACTCTGCCTAGAAGGCCAGTATCCCGGAGTCGCCTCTTCACTGTTGATGTTGAGACTGGACAGAGGAACTCTGCCTAGAAGGCCAGCATCCTGGAGTCACCTCTTCACTGTTGACGTTGAGACTGGACAGAGGAACTCTGCCTAGAAGGCCAGCATCCCGGAGTCGCGTCTTCACTGTTGACGTTGAGACTGGACAGAGGAACTCTGCCTAGAAGGCCAGTATCCCGGAGTCAACTCTTCACTGTTGACGTTGAGACTGGACAGAGGAACTCTGCCTAGAAGGCCAGCATCCCGGAGTCGCCTCTTCACTGTTGACGTTGAGACTGGACAGAGGAACTCTGCCTAGAAGGCCAGCATCCAGGAGTCGCCTCTTCACTGTTGACGTTGAGACTGGACAGAGGAACTCTGCCTAGAAGGCCAGCATCCCGGAGTCTCCTCTTCACTGTTGACGTTGAGACTGGACAGAGGAACTCTGCCTAGAAGGCCAGCATCCCGGAGTCTCCTCTTCACTGTTGACGTTGAGACTGGACAGAGGAACTCTGTCTAGAAGGCCAGCATCCAGGAGTCGCCTCTTCACTGTTGACGTTGAGACTGGACAGAGGAGCTCTGCCTAGAAGGCCAGCATCCCAGAGTCTCCTCTTCACTGTTGACGTTGAGACTGGACAGAGGAACTCTGCCTAGATGGCCAGCATCCCGGAGTCTCCTCTTCACTGTTGACGTTGAGACTGGACAGAGGAACTCTGCCTAGAAGACCAGCATCCAGGAGTCTCCTCTTCACTGTTGACGTTGAGACTGGACAGAGGAACTCTGCCTAGAAGGCCAGCATCCCGGAGTCTCCTCTTCACTGTTGACGTTGAGACTGGACAGAGGAACTCTGCCTAGAAGGCCAGCATCCCGGAGTCGCCTCTTCACTGTTGACGTTGAGACTGGACAGAGGAGCTCTGCCTAGAAGGCCAGCATCCCGGAGTCGCCTCTTCACTGTTGACGTTGAGACTGGACAGAGGAACTCTGCCTAGAAGGTCAGCATCCCGGAGTCGCCTCTTCACTGTTGACGTTGAGACTGGACAGAGGAACTCTGCCTAGAAGGCCAGCATCCCGGAGTCGCCTCTTCACTGTTGACGTTGAGACTGGACAGAGGAACTCTGCCTAGAAGGCCAGTATCCCGGAGTCGCCTCTTCACTGTTGACGTTGAGACTGGACAGAGGAACTCTGCCTAGAAGGCCAGCATCCCGGAGTCGCCTCTTCACTGTTGACGTTGAGACTGGACAGAGGAACTCTGCCTAGAAGGTCAGCATCCCGGAGTCTCCTCTTCACTGTTGACGTTGAGACTGGACAGAGGAACTCTGCCTAGAAGACCAGCATCCCGGAGTCGCCTCTTCACTGTTGACGTTGAGACTGGACAGAGGAGCTCTGCCTAGAAGGCCAGCATCCCGGAGTCGCCTCTTCACTGTTGGCGTTGAGACTGGACAGAGGAACTCTGCCTAGAAGGCCAGTATCCCGGAGTCGCCTCTTCACTGTTGACGTTGAGACTGGACAGAGGAACTCTGCCTAGAAGGCCAGCATCCAGGAGTCGCCTCTTCACTGTTGACGTTGAGACTGGACAGAGGAACTCTGCCTAGAAGGCCAGCATCCCGGAGTCTCCTCTTCACTGTTGACGTTGAGACTGGACAGAGGAACTCTGCCTAGAAGGCCAGCATCCCGGAGTCTCCTCTTCACTGTTGACGTTGAGACTGGACAGAGGAACTCTGTCTAGAAGGCCAGCATCCAGGAGTCGCCTCTTCACTGTTGACGTTGAGACTGGACAGAGGAGCTCTGCCTAGAAGGCCAGCATCCCAGAGTCTCCTCTTCACTGTTGACGTTGAGACTGGACAGAGGAACTCTGCCTAGAAGACCAGCATCCAGGAGTCTCCTCTTCACTGTTGACGTTGAGACTGGACAGAGGAACTCTGCCTAGAAGGCCAGCATCCCGGAGTCTCCTCTTCACTGTTGACGTTGAGACTGGACAGAGGAACTCTGCCTAGAAGGCCAGCATCCCGGAGTCGCCTCTTCACTGTTGACGTTGAGACTGGACAGAGGAGCTCTGCCTAGAAGGCCAGCATCCCGGAGTCGCCTCTTCACTGTTGACGTTGAGACTGGACAGAGGAACTCTGCCTAGAAGGTCAGCATCCCGGAGTCGCCTCTTCACTGTTGACGTTGAGACTGGACAGAGGAACTCTGCCTAGAAGGCCAGCATCCCGGAGTCGCCTCTTCACTGTTGACGTTGAGACTGGACAGAGGAACTCTGCCTAGAAGGCCAGTATCCCGGAGTCGCCTCTTCACTGTTGACGTTGAGACTGGACAGAGGAACTCTGCCTAGAAGGCCAGCATCCCGGAGTCGCCTCTTCACTGTTGACGTTGAGACTGGACAGAGGAACTCTGCCTAGAAGGTCAGCATCCCGGAGTCTCCTCTTCACTGTTGACGTTGAGACTGGACAGAGGAACTCTGCCTAGAAGACCAGCATCCCGGAGTCGCCTCTTCACTGTTGACGTTGAGACTGGACAGAGGAGCTCTGCCTAGAAGGCCAGCATCCCGGAGTCGCCTCTTCACTGTTGGCGTTGAGACTGGACAGAGGAACTCTGCCTAGAAGGCCAGTATCCCGGAGTCGCCTCTTCACTGTTGACGTTGAGACTGGACAGAGGAACTCTGCCTAGAAGGCCAGCATCCCGGAGTCTCCTCTTCACTGTTGACGTTGAGACTGGACAGAGGAACTCTGCCTAGAAGGCCAGCATCCCGGAGTCTCCTCTTCACTGTTGACGTTGAGACTGGACAGAGGAACTCTGTCTAGAAGGCCAGCATCCAGGAGTCGCCTCTTCACTGTTGACGTTGAGACTGGACAGAGGAGCTCTGCCTAGAAGGCCAGCATCCCAGAGTCTCCTCTTCACTGTTGACGTTGAGACTGGACAGAGGAACTCTGCCTAGATGGCCAGCATCCCGGAGTCTCCTCTTCACTGTTGACGTTGAGACTGGACAGAGGAACTCTGCCTAGAAGACCAGCATCCAGGAGTCTCCTCTTCACTGTTGACGTTGAGACTGGACAGAGGAACTCTGCCTAGAAGGCCAGCATCCCGGAGTCTCCTCTTCACTGTTGACGTTGAGACTGGACAGAGGAACTCTGCCTAGAAGGCCAGCATCCCGGAGTCGCCTCTTCACTGTTGACGTTGAGACTGGACAGAGGAGCTCTGCCTAGAAGGCCAGCATCCCGGAGTCGCCTCTTCACTGTTGACGTTGAGACTGGACAGAGGAACTCTGCCTAGAAGGTCAGCATCCCGGAGTCGCCTCTTCACTGTTGACGTTGAGACTGGACAGAGGAACTCTGCCTAGAAGGCCAGCATCCCGGAGTCGCCTCTTCACTGTTGACGTTGAGACTGGACAGAGGAACTCTGCCTAGAAGGCCAGTATCCCGGAGTCGCCTCTTCACTGTTGACGTTGAGACTGGACAGAGGAACTCTGCCTAGAAGGCCAGCATCCCGGAGTCGCCTCTTCACTGTTGACGTTGAGACTGGACAGAGGAACTCTGCCTAGAAGGTCAGCATCCCGGAGTCTCCTCTTCACTGTTGACGTTGAGACTGGACAGAGGAACTATGCCTAGAAGACCAGCATCCCGGAGTCGCCTCTTCACTGTTGACGTTGAGACTGGACAGAGGAGCTCTGCCTAGAAGGCCAGCATCCCGGAGTCGCCTCTTCACTGTTGGCGTTGAGACTGGACAGAGGAACTCTGCCTAGAAGGCCAGTATCCCGGAGTCGCCTCTTCACTGTTGACGTTGAGACTGGACAGAGGAACTCTGCCTAGAAGGCCAGCATCCCGGAGTCTCCTCTTCACTGTTGACGTTGAGACTGGACAGAGGAACTCTGCCTAGAAGGCCAGCATCCCGGAGTCTCCTCTTCACTGTTGACGTTGAGACTGGACAGAGGAACTCTGCCTAGAAGGCCAGCATCCCGGAGTCTCCTCTTCACTGTTGACGTTGAGACTGGACAGAGGAACTCTGCCTAGAAGGCCAGCATCCCAGAGTCGCCTCTTCACTGTTGGCGTGGAGACTAATGTTTTGCGGGTACTATTTAATGAAGCTGCCAGTTGAGGACTTGTGAGGCGTCTGTTTCTCAAACTAGACACTCTAATGTACTTGTCCTCTTGCTCAGTTGTGCACCGGGGCCTCCCACTCCTCTTTCTATTCTGGTTAGAGCCAGTTTGCGCTGCTCTGTGAAGGGAGTAGTACACAGCGTTGTACGAGATCTCCAGTTTCCTGGCAAGTTCTCACGTGGAATAGCCTTCATTTCTCAGAACAAAAATAGACTGACGAGTTTCAGAAGAAAGGTCTTTGTTTCTGGCCATTTTAAGTCTGTAATCGAACCCACAAATGCTGATGCTCCAGATACTCAACTAGTCTAAAGAAGGACAGTTTTATTGCTTCTTTAAATAAGCACATCAGTTTTCAGCTGTGCTAACATAATTGCAAAAGGGTTTTCTAATGATCAATTAGCCTTTTTAAAATGATAAACTTGGATTAGCTAACACAATGTGCCATTGGAACACAGGAGTGATGGTTGCTGATAATGGGCCTCTGTACGCCTATATAGATATTCCATTAAAAATCTGCCGTTTCCAGCTACAACAGTCATTTACAACATTAACAATGTCTACACTGTGTTTCTGCTCAATTTGATGTCATTTAAAAATTGACAAAAAAAATGTTGCTTTTCTTTCAAAAACAAGGATATTTCTAAGTGACCCAAAAACTTCTGAACGTTAGTGTACATGTACATTATAACTCAACATAAGTCTGTATCTATATATACTTAGAAATCTCTGTATGTTCATTAAAATAAGATATTGGACAACTCCCAGGAAGTTAAGGACTAAGCTGTGGTTCAGGTCCCGCTCTGTCTGTGGGCAAATGACGAAACTCTCATGGTTGTGCTGGACCAATGACAGCTGGCCACATAGACACACCTGTACACAGGGACCAATGAGATGGCCTGGTTGACTGGAGCGCATTCTAAATCAGATTTACACCCCCGCCTCCCAGCATTCCATTGTTGCAACATTCTAATCACTACCTTGAAGCACAGAAAGAGAGAGAGACACCATCTATGTGTGTGTGTGTGTGTGTGTGTGTGTGTGTGTCTATCTGTGTGCGTAACCGCGTGTGTGTCTGTCTGTCAGTCCTCAAGACAAACACAGAGAGACAGACAGCAGGAACCAGGATATGCTGCTGGCTCAGAGCCTCCACAGTCCCACACACTTTTCCCTTCCCTCCTTCCCTCCTTGTGTCTCTCGCCTTTTTCTCTCTCTCTCTCAATTCAATTCAATTCAATTCAAGAGCTTTATTGGCATGGGAAACATGTGTTAACATTGCCAAAGCAAGTGAGGTAGATAATATATAAAGTGAATATATAAAGTGAAAAACAACAAAAATTAACAGTAAACATTACACATACAGAGGTTTCAAAACAGTAAAGACATTACAAATGTCATATTATATATATATATACAGTGTTTTAACAATGTACAAATGGTTAAAGGACACAAGATAAAATAAATAAGCATAAATATCTCTCTCTCTTCAATTTAAGGGCATTATTGTCATGGGAAACATGTGTTAACATTGCCAAAGTAAGTGAGGTAGATAATATATAAAGTGAAAAACAATAAAAATTAACAGTAAACATTACTCATACAGAAGTTTCAAAACAATAAAGACAAATGTCATATTATGTCTGTATACATTAACGATGTACAAATCTCTCTCAAATGTAAAAAAAGACTGGGTTGGTCGAGGCATGAGCAAACTATATCTAATGTACTGAGGGAAGGGAACAAGTGCCCCCCCCCCCCCCCCATCAGGGTCATGCTGCATCCTGCCGTCAGTCTTAGTCAGATTGAATGATGACGTGGATTGGGGTAAATGAAGACACAGTTTCACAGGAATCTCTCTCCATCACACAGACACACACACACACACACACACAGACACGCACACAGACACACACACACACACACACACACAGACACACACACAGACACACACACATACACACACAGACAGACACACACACACACACAGACACACACACAGACACACACACACACATACCCACACACAGACACACACACAGACAGATACACACACACACACAGACACACACACACACACACACACTCTTACCAGGTTGATGAGTCGTCTCATGGCGTGCTCCTGGGTGCAGATGCACTCACAGGGGTCAAAGCCTCCCTCCGCCATTACGATCACCTGACAAAACACACACACCTGGGATGAGACCACACACACACCTGGGATGAGACCACACACACACACACCTGGGATGAGACCACACACACACACACCTGGGATGAGACCACACACACACACCTGGGATGAGACCACACACACACACCTGGGATGAGACCACACACACACACACACCTGGGATGAGAGGAGACATCGTTGACATCCCAGATGCTCCCCCCCCCCCCTCCCCCCCAGAGAGGAGACATCATTGACATCCCAGATGCCCCCCCCCCCTACTTTTGACCAGGCCCAGTGGCCACCAGATGCCCCCCCCCCCTTCTACATTTGACCAGGCCCACTGGCTACCAGATGCCCCCCCCCTCCTACTTTTGACCAGGCCCACTGGCTACCAGATGCCCCCCCCCCCCCCCCCCCCCCCCCCCTCCTACTTTTGACCAAGCCCACTGGCTACCAGATGCCCCCCCCCCCCCCCCCCCTACTTTTGACCAGGCCCACTAGCTACCAGATGCCCCCCCCCCCCTCCTACTTTTGACCAGGCCCACTGGCTACCAGATGCCCCCCCCCCCCCTCCTACTTTTGACCAGGCCCACTGGCTACCAGATGCCCCCCCCCCCCTCCTACTTTTGACCAGGCCCACTGGCTACCAGATGCCTCCCCCCCTCCTACTTTTGACCAGGCCCACTGGCTACCAGATGCCCCCCCCTCCTACTTTTGACCAGGCCCACTGGCTACCAGATGCCCCCCCCTCCCTCCTACTTTTGACCAGGCCCACTAGCTACCTGTGCCATAAAATGCCCGGACCTCTTGGCAGGTGCAGTAGCTCAGAGAGGCTACAGGTAAATGTTTCCTTGGCCGTTGTGTAACTTATTTACACAGTCGCTGACTGTGGTTCTCATTTCATTTAGGCCAAACAACAAGCAATGAGGAAATGGTTTCACAGGTAAAACAAAGCAGATCCTGGAGCCTTTTACTGGTGCTGAATGATCTGTACATAGTTACCTACCTAGCTAGTTAGGTAGGTACACATTACCACCCTAGAAACAAAACAGAGACCAATCTAATGAGTAGTGGCCATGTAGGGGAGGGGCCATGTAGGGGAGGGGCCATGTAGGGAGGGGCCATGTAGGGGAGGGGCGAGGTAGAAAGGTTAAATTACAGAATGTCTCTGATGGGGAAACAAAACGCAAAATGTTAGATGCTAATAAGCCTGTTAGCAAAATGTTAGATGCTTAGCCTGTTAGCAAAATGTTAGATGCTTAGCCTGTTAGCAAAATGTTAGATGCTTAGCCTGTTAGCAAAATGTTAGATGCTTAGCCTGTTAGCAAAATGTTAGATGCTTAGCCTGTTAGCAAAATGTTAGATGCTTAGCCTGTTAGCAAAATGTTAGATGCTTAGCCTGTTAGCAAAATGTTAGATGCTTAGCCTGTTAGCAAATGTTAGATGCTTAGCCTGTTAGCAAATGTTTGATGCTTAGCCTGTTAGCAAATGTTAGATGCTTAGCCTGTTAGCAAATGTTAGATGCTTAGCCTGTTAGCAAATGTTTGATGCTTAGCCTGTTAGCAAATGTTAGATGCTTAGCCTGTTAGCAAATGGTTGATGCTTAGCCTGTTAGCAAATGTTAGATACGTAGCCTGTTAGCAAATGTTAGATGCTAATGTCACTGTAGCCCTTGATCATGATTTTCAGTTCCATTACATACGAGTCATTGGACGAAAGCATCTTCTGTGGGGGCGGGGTTTGTTCAGAGACCCGCCTCTCGGTCTGAACATTAACTGGCATCGCTTGCTCTACTGGTTTTGAAAGCATAAGGACCTTATCTTTCATATCGGCTAGAAATAATAAAAATATATATTTTAAAAGGCTACATTGATACATACTTTTATGTACTCTGAACGACCTGATGAATTATCTGAGTCTCTGAACACCTGTGGACGACCTGATGAATTATCTGAGTCTCTGAACACCTGTGGACGACCTGATGAATTATCTGAGTCTCTGAACACCTGTGTGTCAACAGAAGACAGAGTGGACGACCTGATGAATTATCTGAGTCTCTGAACACCTGTGTGTCAACAGAAGACAGAGTGGACACCCTGATGAATTATCTGAGTCTCTGAACACCTGTGGACTACCCGATGAATTATCTGAGTCTCTGAACCTGTGTGTCAACAGAAGACAGAGTGGACGACCTGATGAATTATCTGAGTCTCTGAACACTTGTGGACGACCTGATGAATTATCTGAGTCTCTGAACACCTGTGTGTCAACAGAAGACAGAGTGGACGACCTGAAGAATTATCTGAGTCTCTGAACACTTGTGGACGACCTGATGAATTATCTGAGTCTCTGAACCTGTGTGTCAACAGAAGACGGAGTGGACGACCTGAAGAATTATCTGAGTCTCTGAACCTGTGTGTCAACAGAAGACCACAAACATGTCACTCAACAAAATACTGTTTTTTTAAATGTTGCATTTGTGAAATTATTTTTTCTAGAACCGTAGAGCAATAGAGAATCGATTAATGGGAGTATTTAGCTGGTTTAGGCTTCCAGAGCCAAATCACCATTTTAACAGAACAGCAGTAAAGTTAGGCCTCTTCAGTTCAATATATATTTTTTAAACCTTTATTTAACTAGGCAAGTCAGTTAAGAACAAATTCTTACTTACAATGACAGTGGGTGTTCAGGGGCAGAACGAGAGATTTGTATCTTGTCAGCTCGGGGGTTTGAACCTGCAACCTTCTGGTTACTAGTCCAACTCTCTAACCACTGGAGTTTTACATGACATTTACAGGGAAGAGGCTGACTTGTCGGGTCCTCCATATTAAGTCACACCGCAATTTTCTTTTCCGGCATGACTTCGGTTCTCTGATCCGTTTTATGTAAAAACTCGAAAAATATAGGTGCAACTTCTGTTGGTGCCGTCTAGCCTGGACCCAGATCTGTTGGTGCCGTCTAGCCTGGACCCAGATCTGTTTGTGCCGTCTAGCCTGGACCCAGATCTGTTGGTGCCGTCTAGCCTGGACCCAGATCTGTTGGTGCCGTCTAGCCTGGACCCAGATCTGTTGGTGCCGTCTAGCCTGGACCCAGATCTGTTGGTGCCTGTCTAGCCTGGACCCAGATCTGTTGGTGCCGTCTAGCCTGGACCCAGATCTGTTGGTGCCTGTCTAGCCTGGACCCAGATCTGTTGGTGCCGTCTAGCCTGGACCCAGATCTGTTGGTGCCTGTCTAGCCTGGACCCAGATCTGTTGGTGCCGTCTAGCCTGGACCCAGATCTGTTGGTGCCGTCTAGCCTGGACCCAGATCTGTTGGTGCCGTCTAGCCTGGACCCAGATCTGTTGGTGCCTGTCTAGCCTGGACCCAGATCTGTTGGCGCCGTCTAGCTTGGACCCAGATCTGTTGGCGCCGTCTAGCCTGGACCCAGATCTGTTGGCGCCGTCTAGCCTGGACCCAGATCTGTTGGCGCCGTCTAGCCTGGACCCAGATCTGTTGGCGCCGTCTAGCCTGGACCCAGATCTGTTGGTGCCGTCTAGCCTGGACCCAGATCTGTTGGCGCCGTCTAGCCTGGACCCAGATCTGTTGGTGCCGTCTAGCCTGGACCCAGATCTGTTGGCGCCGTCTAGCCTGGACCCAGATATGTTGGTGCCGTCTAGCCTGGACCCAGATCTGTTGGCGCCGTCTAGCCTGGACCCAGATCTGTTGGCGCCGTCTAGCCTGGACCCAGATCTGTTGGTGCCGTCTAGCCTGGACCCAGATCTGTTGGCGCCGTCTAGCCTGGACCCAGATCTGTTGGTGCCGTCTAGCCTGGACCCAGATCTGTTGGTGCCGTCTAGCCTGGACCCAGATCTGTTGGTGCCTGTCTAGCCTGGACCCAGATCTGTTGGTGCCGTCTAGCCTGGACCCAGATCTGTTGGTGCCGTCTAGCCTGGACCCAGATATGTTGGTGCCGTCTAGCCTGGACCCAGATCTGTTGGTGCCGTCTAGCCTGGACCCAGATCTGTTGGTGCCGTCTAGCCTGGACCCAGATATGTTGGTGCCTGTCTAGCCTGGACCCAGATCTGTTGGTGCCGTCTAGCCTGGACCCAGATCTGTTGGTGCCGTCTAGCCAAATGGAGGTGCAACTTCGCATTGGAGCTGTTTGATGCATGTTATATTCAAAACTTAATTCGTTACGTGTGGATGCGTTTACGCTCCCTACCCTGTAGATTCAGTACTTTTACCCAGCGCTGCCAGTGCATTTGCGTTTTGCTGTGTTATTGAAGGGACAGAGAGACGACACTTACCTGAACACACTGATCCAGACGCAGCTTTTAGAGTCCAGGGAATGTATGTTTCTTGTTGTTATCGTTCCCGACTGTAGACACGTTATCAGAAAGCCACAGCTGGCCAAACTGTTTTCATCTGTACAGTAGAAGATTTCCAGGGGCTCATTCATTATGCCAATTCTGTTGCAACACGTTCCATAAACGGAGGCAAACGAAACGGGAGGGGACCTACCCGATACTGTCCAATAGAAACGGTGGTTTTAGTTGCAAAACGGGGAACTAATGATAACACCCAAGCTTTTGATACAGTACGCGACAGCCACGTCACGGACATCACGCGAGATCTGCGAGTAGACAGGGAACTCGTGTTTTTGCTCGTCACTAGTTACCACAGCCATAAAGTCATAAATAGCGCCTATTTCTACAATTTATTTTTTTCAATTGTATTTTAAATCTTAACCACACTGGCTATATTGTAAAGATGTATGGCAATAAATTATACCAAAATGCTATTTAAGGTTATGCATAAGGTTAGCAATTACGACTTTGTGACTGTGGTAACGTGGAAACTTTCGTTTTTTTTTTTTTTTCTCCAACTCAGCGTTTCAACTGTCTCAGACATCCGATTGGTTTAGATATCCAGCGGGATATCATTTCAGCCAATCAAAGTCAAGAGCGAGTTAAGACGCGACGACGTACGGAAAGTAAACAAACCATACATGGTCAATCAATCACCCCGGTGACAGATAGAGTATATTATGAAGAATAACCTAATACATGTTAGGTGTACAACTAAATCAATATCTGCTGATTAACTCAGTAACTCTTGTGTCATCTCTTTCCCCAAAATGCCCCCAGAAAAGTCTGTTCATGTGACCTTCATGTTCAAGTGAATGATAAAAAAAAAAAAAAAAACTCTGTATTTTCTCTGAATAGAGTCCATCCGTGTTGACGGAAAAAGGACAGAGATGTCTGGAAAAATGTGTCACACAGGCCTGTGTCCCTGTTCAGCAGATCATAACAACAGAGAAGATGCTGGAGATGTCAACTCCACGGTGATTTTACCCTCGACCAATAGGCAATCTATTATACAGGACACTGGTAGCAAAGACACACAGACAGAGAGTGAGAATCAGTGACAATGTACTGTGTTGTGTGTCAGAGAGAGAATTTCCTAAACTGTGTGCAGCTACAATGTTGTCAGTTGTGGTTTGACACAGGCCCCGATATAACCTTCCTAGTCATATTAAAGTTACATATGAATAGTGGTATTTACAGTTACATATGATGAGAAAGTGATGTATTCACACCATCCCATCATATCACATGACTCTAAACAGAGGAATACAGCAGTGCTTGACAACAACAACAACAACAACGTTCCTCTTTCTAGCTATTTCCACAAAACCAACCTTTCACAGACATACACATTTTCTAGTAACGTTAGTTCTGTGGCAAAAAAACAAACAAACTGTGTTCATATTTCCAGACTCAGTTACTGACAAGACTGTGCTGCACGCATTTTCAAGAAAGGAGTGCTGTGTTTTTGAAGAGGGGAAAGAAAGAAGGAGAGTGAACGAAACCGAGGAGAGAGAGAGAGAGAGAGAGAGAGAGATAGACAGTGATAGAGAGAAAGGGAGATATAGAGAGGTAGAGAGATAGAGAGAGAGAGAGGTAGAGATATAGAGGTAGAGAGAAAGAGATAGAGAGAAAGGGAGATATAGAGAGGTAGAGAGATAGAGAGAGAGAGGTAGAGATATAGAGGTAGAGAGAGAGATAGACAGTGATAGAGAGAAAGATATAGAGGGAGAGAGAAAGAGAGAGAGGAGGATTGGAGAGTGTAACAGAAGATATCCACACAGCAACGGGAGTGGACCGAGGCCCGACCAGGTGTAACATCCCGCTACTGGACGGAGGGCGACGGCAGAGCCATGGCGAATATAGCGGTCCAGAGGATCAAACGGGAGTTCAAAGAAGTTCTCAAAAGCGAAGAGGTTTGATAAAAAAAATATCCTTATGACTATTTACGGTTACTTATGGCAAATCGTTTTAAAAAAAAATTATAAACCAGGATAAATTAAAACTGTAGTTGTTTATTTTTTGCAAGTTGTCATGCAAAGGAAAATGTCAGCTTGCGTGTTATCCAATCTGCGTTTCTGCTGCAGCGGAAAACAAGCGAGGCCCTATCGAGGGCAACTTTATCGGTGATTGTGCGACAACATGCCCGGTGCGAAGTGAAAGGGTGTCGGCGAAACAGATCAGGAAATATCGCGGATGTTAGCCCAAGGGGACAGGCCTGGGACAGATAACAAGACAAAACCCCATACAAACAAACGACAAAAGCCCCTAACGCCAAAATGTCGAGTGTCAGCCCAAATAGTTGTCAAGATGCTAAAAAATAGTTTGTTTTTTCCTCCCTGTGTTGACGTTTTTGTAGCTGACATTAGCTAACTAGCTGAAGGGGGAAAGTTGTGTTGCTAGGTAGCTAATACAGGGTAGCTAGCTTGTTAGCTAGCCTGCTAGTTTGACAGCTGCCTTGGTGCACCCCTCTCACTATGTAATAAGCTAGTGGCTTTGCTATGAAAACATTATTTATTTAGGAAGTTTTGGACCCTGTAGCTAGATAGCTAGACTGTTGTCAGTTCTTCAATATAGCACATCATGAGAGACTGTTTAGTTGTTTAGCTTGCTAAATGAAAATGTGTATCTCCCATGTCCTATTTCAATAAGAACAAGGGAAGTATTGGGGCAGACAGTGGGCTACTGCTATAACTGTGTTGATGGGGTCTGATGGACGGACTGTCAATGGAGAAGGGTCCTACAGAACCACAATCTCTCTAAATCCCTCTTCCTCCCTCTCCCTCACTCTCCCCCCTCTTCATTTCCCTTCATCCCTCTCCCTCACTCTCCCCCCTCTCCCTTTCTCTTCATCCCTCTCCCTATCTCTTCACCCCTCTCCCTTTCTCTTCACCCCTCTCCCTTTCTCTTCACCCCTCTCCCTTTCTCTTCACCCCTCTCCCTTTCTCTTCATCCCTCTCCCTATCTCTTCACCCCTCTCCCTTTCTCTTCACCCCTCTCCCTTTCTCTTCACCCCTCTCCCTTTCTCTTCATCCCTCTCCCTTTCTCTTCACCCCTCTCCCTTTCTCTTCATCCCTCTCCCTTTCTCTTCATCCCTCTCCCTTTCTCTTCACCCCTCTCCCTTTCTCTTCACCCCTCTCCCTTTCTCTTCATCCCTCTCCCTCACTCTCCCCCCTCTTCATTTCCTTTCATCCCTCTCCCTTTCTCTTCATCCCTCCCCTCCTCCCTTCATCCCTCCCTCTTCATCCCTCCCCTCCTCGCTTCATCCCTCTTCATCACTCTCCCTCTCTCTTCCCCCTCTTCATTTCCCTTCATCCCTCTCCCTTTCTCTTCATCCCTCCCCTCCTCCCTTCATCCCTCTCCCTTTCTCTTCATCCCTCTCCCTCTCTCTTCATCCCTCCCCTCCTCGCTTCATCCCTCCCTCTTCATCCCTCTCCCTTCATCCCTCCCCTCCTCCCTTCCTCCCTCTCCCTCCCTCCCTCCCTCTCTCCTCATCTTTCCCTCTCTCCTCATCCCTCTCTCTCCCTCCATCCCTCTTCCCTCCCTCTCTCTCCCTCCATCCCTTTTCCCTCCCTCTCTCTCCATCCCTCTTCCCTCCCTCTCTCTCCCTCCATCCCTCTTCCCTCCCTCTCTCTCCATCCCTCTTCCCTCCCTCTCCCTCCCTCTCTCTCCATCCCTCTTCCTCCCTCTCTCTCCATCCCTCTTCCCTCCCTCCCTCTCTCCATCCCTCTCTCCTCATCCGTCTCCCTCCATCTCTCTCTCTCTGACAGACGAGTAAAAACCAGATCAAGGTGGATCTGGTAGATGAAAACTTCACAGAGCTGCGAGGAGAGATCGCAGGACCACCAGACACGCCGTACGAAGGTGACACACACACACACACACACACACACACACACACACACACACACACACACACACACACACACACACACACACACACACACACACACACACACACCTGCTCACTCACACACACACACACACACACACACACACACACACACACACACACACACACACACACCTGCTCACTCACACACACACACACACACACACACACACACACACACACACACCTGCTCACTCACACACACACACACACACACACACACACACACACACACCTGCTCACTCACACACACACACACACACACACACACACACACACACACACACACACACACACACACACACACACACACACACACACACACACACACACACACACACACCTGCTCACTCACACACACACACACACACACACCTGCTCACTCACACACACACACATCTGCTCTCACAAACATCTGCTCACACACACACACCTGCTCACTCACACACACACCGGGTCACACACACACACACACACACACACACACACACACACACACACCAATACAGATCATATATGCACTGTTTTTTCTCCTTTCTAAGGTGGCAGATTTCAACTGGAAATCAAAATCCCAGAAACGTATCCCTTTAACCCTCCCAAGGTAAGAAACACATCCCTTTAATAACCCTCCCAAGGTAAGAAACACATCCCTTTAATAACCCTCCCAAGGTAAGAACACATCCCTTTAATAACCCTCCCAAGGTAAGAACACATCCCTTTAATAACCCTCCCAAGGTAGGAAACACATCCCTTTAATAACCCTCCCAAGGTAAGAAACACATCCCTTTAATAACCCTCCCAAGGTAAGAAACACATCCCTTTAATAACCCTCCCAAGGTAAGAAACACATCCCTTTAATAACCCTCCCAAGGTAGGAAACACATCCCTTTAATAACCCCCCCAAGGTAGGAAACACATCCCTTTAATAACCCTCCCAAGGTAAGAAACACATCCTTTTAATAACCCTCCCAGGGTAAGAAACACATCCTTTTAATAACCCTCCCAAGGTAGGAAACACATCCCTTTAATAACCCTCCCAAGGTAAGAAACACATCCCTTTAATAACCCTCCCAGGGTAAGAAACACATCCCTTTAATAACCCTCCCAGGGTAAGAAACACATCCCTTTAATAACCCTCCCAAGGTAGGAAACACATCCCTTTAATAACCCTCCCAGGGTAAGAAACACATCCCTTTAATAACCCTCCCAAGGTAAGAAACACATCCCTTTAATAACCCTCCTAGGGTAAGAAACACATCCCTTTAATAACCCTCCCAAGGTAAGAAACACATCCCTTTAATAACCCTCCCAAGGTAGGAAACACATCCCTTTAATAACCCTCCCAAGGTAAGAAACACATCCCTTTAATAACCCTCCCAAGGTAAGAAACACATCCCTTTAATAACCCTCCCAAGGTAAGAAACACATCCCTTTAATAACCCTCCCAAGGTAAGAAACACATCCCTTTAATAACCCTCCCAAGGTAAGAAACACATCCCTTTAATAACCCTCCCAAGGTAAGAAACACATCCCTTTAATAACCCTCCCAAGGTAGGAAACACATCCCTTTAATAACCCTCCCAAGGTAGGAAACACATCCCTTTAATAACCCTCCCAGGGTAAGAAACACATCCCTTTAATAACCCTCCCAAGGTAAGAAACACATCCCTTTAATAACCCTCCCAGGGTAAGAAACACATCCCTTTAATAACCCTCCCAAGGTAAGAAACACATCCCTTTAATAACCCTCCCAAGGTAAGAAACACATCCCTTTAATAACCCTCCCAAGGTAAGAAACACATCCCTTTAATAACCCTCCCAGGGTAAGAAACACATCCCTTTAATAACCCTCCCAAGGTAAGAAACACATCCCTTTAATAACCCCCCCAAGGTAGGAAACACATCCCTTTAATAACCCTCCCAAGGTAAGAAACACATCCTTTTAATAACCCTCCCAGGGTAAGAAACACATCCCTTTAATAACCCTCCCAGGGTAAGAAACACATCCCTTTAATAACCCTCCCAAGGTAGGAAACACATCCCTTTAATAACCCTCCCAGGGTAAGAAACACATCCCTTTAATAACCCTCCCAAGGTAAGAAACACATCCCTTTAAGAGTCCCAAGGTAAGAAACACATCCCTTTAATAACCCTCCCAAGGTAGGAAACACATCCCTTTAATAACCCTCCCAAGGTAAGAAACACATCCCTTTAAGAGTCCCAAGGTAAGAAACACATCCCTTTAAGAGTCACTATGATGGTACACTACTATCTCGTGTTTAACACCTCTCTCTCTCCCCAGGTGAGGTTCATCACTAAGATCTGGCACCCCAACATCAGCTCAGTAACAGGAGCCATCTGTCTGGACATCCTCAAAGACCAGTGGTGAGTCACACATAGTTACGCCCCTCCCCTCTCCCTATAACCCCTCCCCTCTCCCTACAACTCCTCCTCTCTCCCAACATCAGCTCAGTAACAGGAGCCATCTGTCTGGACATCCTCAAAGACCAGTGGTGAGTCACACATAGTTATGTTCCTCCCCTCTCCCTATAACCCCTCCCCTCTCCCTACAACCCCTCCCCTCTCCCTATAACCCCTCCCCTCTCCCTATAACCCCTCCTCTCTCCCTACAACCCCCTCCCCTCTCCCTATAACCCCTCCTCTCTCCCTACAACCCCTCCTCTCTCCCTACAACCCCTCCCCTCTCCCTATAACCCCTCCCCTCTCCCTATAACCCCTCCTCTCTCCCTACAACCCCTCCTCTCTCCCTACAACTCCTCCTCTCTCCCTATAACCCCTCCCCTCTCCCTATAACCCCTCCTCTCTCCCTATAACCCCTCCCCTCTCCCTATAACCCCTCCTCTCTCCCTATAACCCCTCCTCTCTCCCTACAACCCCTCCTCTCTCCCTACAACCCCTCCTCTCTCCCTACAACCCCTCCCCTCTCCCTACAACCCCTCCTCTCTCCCTACAACCCCTCCTCTCTCCCTATAACCCCTCCTCTCTCCCTACAACCCCTCCTCTCTCCCTACAACCCCTCCTCTCTCCCTACAACTCCTCCTCTCTCCCTACAACTCCTCCTCTCTCCCTACAACTCCTCCTCTCTCCCTACAACCCCTCCTCTCTCCCTACAACCCCTCCTCTCTCCCTACAACTCCTCCTCTCTCCCTACAACCCCTCCTCTCTCCCTACAACCCCTCCTCTCTCCCTACAACTCCTCCTCTCTCCCAACATCAGCTCAGTAACAGGAGCCATCTGTCTGGACATCCTCAAAGACCCGTGGTGAGTCACACATAGTTATGTTCCTCCCCTCTCCCTATAACCCCTCCTCTCTCCCTACAACTCCTCCTCTCTATAACCCCTCCTCTCTCCCTACTGCCGTCCCCCAGGGCAGCACCTCCTCTCTCTAACCCCTCCTCTCTCCGTCCCCCAGGGCAGCACCTCCTCTCTCTAACCCCTCCTCTCTCTAACCCCTCCTCTCTCCCTACAACTCCTCTCTCTAACACCTCCTCTCTCTAACCCCTCCTCTCTCTAACCCCTCCTATCTCCGTCCCCCAGGGCAGCACCTCCTCTCTCTAACCCCTCCTCTCTCTAACCCCTCCTCTCTCTAACCCCTCCTCTCTCTAACCCCTCCTCTCTCCATCCCCCAGGGCAGCACCTCCTCTCTCTAACCCCTCCTCTCTCTAACCCCTCCTCTCTCTAACCCCTCCTCTCTCTAACCCCTCCTCTCTCCGTCTCCCAGGGCAGCACCTCCTCTCTCTAACCCCTCCTCTTCCTGTCTCCCAGGGCAGCAGCGATGACTCTGAGGACAGTACTGTTGTCCCTCCAGGCTCTTCTGGCTGCAGCTGAACCAGACGACCCCCAGGATGCAGTAGTGGCCAATCAGGTACCGGTGTGAATCTGTCTGTCAGTGTTCCTCCTCTCCAATCAGGTACCGGTATGAGTCTGTCAGTGTTCCTCCTCTCCAATCAGGTACCGGTGTGAATCTGTCAGTCAGTGTTCCTCCTCTCCAACCAGGTACCGGTGTGAATCTGTCTGTCAGTGTTCCTCCTCTCCAACCAGGTACCGGTGTGAATCTGTCAGTGTTCCTCCTCTCCAATCAGGTACCGGTGTGAATCTGTCTGTCAGTGTTCCTCCTCTCCAATCAGGTACCGGTGTGAATCTGTCAGTGTTCCTCCTCTCCAATCAGGTACCGGTATGAATCTGTCAGTGTTCCTCCTCTCCAACCAGGTACCGGTATGAATCTGTCAGTGTTCCTCCTCTCCAATCAGGTACCGGTATGAATCTGTCTGTCAGTGTTCCTCCTCTCCAATCAGGTACCGGTGTGAATCTGTCAGTGTTCCTCCTCTCCAATCAGGTACCGGTGTGAATCTGTCTGTCAGTGTTCCTCCTCTCCAATCAGGTACCGGTATGAGTCTGTCAGTGTTCCTCCTCTCCAATCAGGTACCGGTGTGAATCTGTCAGTCAGTGTTCCTCCTCTCCAACCAGGTACCGGTGTGAATCTGTCTGTCAGTGTTCCTCCTCTCCAACCAGGTACCGGTGTGAATCTGTCAGTGTTCCTCCTCTCCAATCAGGTACCGGTGTGAATCTGTCAGTGTTCCTCCTCTCCAATCAGGTACCGGTGTGAATCTGTCAGTGTTCCTCCTCTCCAATCAGGTACCGGTATGAATCTGTCAGTGTTCCTCCTCTCCAACCAGGTACCGGTATGAATCTGTCAGTGTTCCTCCTCTCCAATCAGGTACCGGTATGAATCTGTCTGTCAGTGTTCCTCCTCTCCAATCAGGTACCGGTGTGAATCTGTCAGTGTTCCTCCTCTCCAATCAGGTACCGGTATGAATCTGTCAGTGTTCCTCCTCTCCAACCAGGTACCGGTATGAATCTGTCAGTGTTCCTCCTCTCCAATCAGGTACCGGTATGAATCTGTCAGTCAGTGTTCCTCCTCTCCAATCAGGTACCGGTGTGAATCTGTCAGTGTTCCTCCTCTCCAACCAGGTACCGGTGTGAATCTGTCTGTCAGTGTTCCTCCTCTCCAATCAGGTACCGGTATGAATCTGTCTGTCAGTGTTCCTCCTCTCCAATCAGGTACCGGTGTGAATCTGTCAGTCAGTGTTCCTCCTCTCCAATCAGGTACCGGTGTGAATCTGTCAGTGTTCCTCCTCTCCAATCAGATACCGGTGTGAATCTGTCAGTCAGTGTTCCTCCTCTCCAATCAGGTACCGGTGTGAATCTGTCAGTGTTCCTCCTCTCCAACCAGGTACCGGTGTGAATCTGTCAGTCAGTGTTCCTCCTCTCCAATCAGGTATTGGTGTGAATCTGTCAGTGTTCCTCCTCTCCAATCAGGTACCGGTATGAATCTGTCTGTCAGTGTTCCTCCTCTCCAACCAGGTACCGGTATGAATCTGTCTGTCAGTGTTCCTCCTCTCCAATCAGGTACCGGTGTGAATCTGTCAGTGTTCCTCCTCTCCAATCAGGTACCGGTATGAATCTGTCTGTCAGTGTTCCTCCTCTCCAATCAGGTACCGGTGTGAATCTGTCAGTGTTCCTCCTCTCCAATCAGGTACCGGTGTGAATCTGTCTGTCAGTGTTCCTCCTCTCCATTCAGGTACCGGTGTGAATCTGTCTGTCAGTGTTCCTCCTCTCCAATCAGGTACCGGTGTGAATCTGTCAGTCAGTGTTCCTCCTCTCCAATCAGGTACCGGTGTGAATCTGTCTGTCAGTGTTCCTCCTCTCCAATCAGGTACCGGTGTGAATCTGTCTGTCAGTGTTCCTCCTCTCCAATCAGGTACCGGTATGAATCTGTCAGTGTTCCTCCTCTCCAACCAGGTACCGGTATGAATCTGTCAGTGTTCCTCCTCTCCAATCAGATACCGGTGTGAATCTGTCAGTCAGTGTTCCTCCTCTCCAATCAGGTACCGGTGTGAATCTGTCAGTGTTCCTCCTCTCCAATCAGATACCGGTGTGAATCTGTCAGTCAGTGTTCCTCCTCTCCAATCAGGTACCGGTGTG